>NC_056734.1:80423708-80608708 GCF_019279795.1 Protopterus annectens | reverse complement strand
CACATTGATTTGTGTATTTAGATTATTGTTGCAGATATGGTGGGGGGGGGGAGATGTCAATTAACAACTTATATATCCTTGTAGTTCTCACAACTTTAATGATCATTGCTCTAATCATTAAGGTACAGGTATTATTGCACTACCCTATGGCTTTAGTTTGGCCAGTGGCATGTTTGTAAACAAGTGTCTACTTCAGCTGTCTTATAGCTAAATTCTACATCTCTTACCTGGTATACTTGTGGAGGTAATGTTTGTTAACAGTACCTGACTGTTTCTACACATATTCCCAGATTCTGAGTTAATATTATGCACATACCTCCCAATCTCTTATTGCACACACTCTGGTCAAAGCTTGACAACATGGGACATATTTTGAATATTGCTCTCATAAATTTGGAGGGATGATAAGAGTGACATGATTTGTTTTCATATATATTTTTTGAAGGTTTTGAGGTCTGAAGATCAAATGTATGTCATTATTTGCTGACTACAAATCTGAGATCATCCCACTGATTTGCCATGGGGGTAGAGGAACAGGGAGAAAATATGAGTCAATCATCTGGATATTCTGAAAGGATGTGTACAGTTGAGAGGTGTGATTATGCATACAGCTTGCAACCACTCCCTGGATTCAAACCATGGCTATGTGTGATACACATACCACAGTTTAACTGTCAGCAGAGTGTGCTGTTTGAATATTGTGTCTATCTCTTCAGTATTTTCTGTCTACGTCTTTTGTGGTTATACAATCTGATCTTGTAATTACAACAGTCTCATACAGGCATTCCTAGACATATTTTCATGTAGCACAGTGTGAGAAACATTGGTTGACACAACAGTACTATTCTGATATCAGATGTTCTGAATGCTACGTCAGCCATACAATACCAGAGTAAACACTACCAGTCCAGGATTCAATCTTTATTGGCAGGTGCAGTTTTCTTATCTGAGAGACCTGTGGAGAGAATGTTTGTTAACACTACCTCGATGTTTCCACACATATTCCCAGATTCCAGGTTAATATTATGTACATACCTCTCAATCTGTTAATGCACACACTCTGGTCATAGCTTGACAACACGGAGGTAGAAATGGGACATATTTTTAATATTGCTCTCAAAAACATTTGGTGAGTTGCTAGAGTGACAGGTTTGTTTCCATATACATTTTCTGAAAGTGTTGAGGTCTGAAAATCAGATGTATGTCATTATTTGTTGCCTAAAATTCTGAGATCATCCCACTGATTTGCCAAGGGGACAGGGTAACAGGCAGAAAATATGAGCCAATTATGTGGATATTCTGAACAAATCTGTACAGTTGAGAGGGATGATTATGCATACAGCTTACTACCACTCTCAGGATTCGAATCATGGCAGTGTATGCTAAAAATACAATTTAAGTCACAGTAGAGTGTGCTATTTGGATATTGCTGTTTGTTTCTTCACTGTTTTCTAAGTCTCTCTTGGTTGTACAATCTTACCTTGTAATTACAACCGTCTTATATAGACATTCCTAGACATTTTTATTATGTAGCACAGTGTGGGTAACAGTGGTTAATACAACATTTCTATTCAGAGAATGCAACACTAAAAATGCCACGCGATACCAGAGTAAACACAACCAGTCCAGGATTTAGAGCTGTATTGCCAGGCAGTTACAGCTTTATTTAAATATGACCTGTATGAGACTATTAATGTCATATTGTCTGGTTTATTCAGTACAACCCATACACAAAGCAGTTTTTATACTGGCAGCTGACTTTCTACTACTTTTATATTTATTTGGTATGACTACTACAAGCAGGATTGTTACTCACCAGCCTCGCGATGGAGCCTTTGCAGCCTACCTGCATGGGCTTCCTGATTCACAGCCCACTCAGCTGGAGCTGTAAGGGAAATAGAGAAATATTTAGCCATAGCTATCCATCATATACACAGGCTGGACATTATTGAACAGTTACTGGTATGAGTATTTACACACTGCTGGGACATCACCCCTCTGCCTTGATTCTTGGATCCATTGGTCCAAGAGTTCCCTCTTCCTCCGTTTCAGGTCGGCATAGTGGTGCCTGACCTGCTCACCAATCTGAGGGATACCAGTTGCACTGGTGAGGTCATGGGCAAGACAGTCCCAGACTTCCACTTTATATTGGGAGCCTTGGTACTGACCCCGCAGCAGTTTCTTGTCATGTTCTTTTACCAGGAGTCCTACCATGACCTTGGACTCCTGGATGCCCCAGCACTGCACCCAGAAGCACAATCCCTCTCCGACTCCAGCCATGTTCCCTACATTGGGAAGCTGCAACCAGTTATGAGCTGTATTCCCACCTGTGGGGTTTAAATACAGCCGATTTCCCACCATTTGCTGTGATTGGACAGTTTTGAATATGCTGAGCTAAGCTAAGCTATGGACAAACCTGCTTAGTTAAGGTTGGCATTGCTTAAAGGGACAAGTTCAGCACTGCTTACTGATGGGCAATCCACTTATCTGGGCTACTCATTGCTTAGCAGTCATATTTACACAATGCTTACACCTTGTAAGCAGAGCTGTGCAATGCTTAGCATTGCTTATTTTTAATTTTATAGATTGTCTGCTGTATGGCATTGATTCATCATTTATTACATATTATAAATTTGTCTACTGTCTCTGACATCCCCTAATGTGTTTTCATTACATTTTTTCCTGTGTGACTATACTGTATGGGGCACTTGTGTTTATATGGGGATTTCACAACTTTATTACACTGACACCTCACATCTGGACCTAATGCAGTACTCCAGTTAACAAATATATGTTATTTAATAGGTAATACAAAAAAATAGTTTATGCACTGCTGTCACATTTAAAATGTGAACTTTGTTACAGTGAGAATCGAACTGGGAATGGCGGCTTACAAAGTGTACGCTCTAATCACTACACTATTGCAATATGGTTTATGTTGGATGTCTCTTGCTATTTAACTTCTTGTGCTGTTTAATCTGGTCTAAGCGTAGCTAAGCCGCAGGCACACCCGCACAGCTATGCTTAAACTTTATCGCATTTATTAAAAAAAAAAATGTTTTGTTGTGTTATTTTAGCTATACCCTTCAGAATATCCCTGCTAATGCTAAACCATGTACTTGTATCAGCTTTCTGCTTCATGGTGAGTAAACCACTCAACCTCTTGAAGCAAAAACTCTGGACAAACCCTAAAATGATGGCGGGACAAATAGGGACAGATTTTAAATATTGCTCTTACAAACGTAGACAATTGATATACTGTAAGATCTTGCATTAGCATGGATTTTCTGAAGGATGTGGAGTCTCCTCAAATGTTTGTCGTTATTTAGTGACTTCAGTCCTCAGCTATTTTCCAGAAAGGTACAGATTTTAGGAGAAACACATCAAAAATATGTGCCAAACATCTGGACATTCTGCGTCGATCTGTACAGTTGAGAAGTATGTTCCTGACATGTTGGGGGTATTATGAGCATTCTAGCTCATTTTAATTGCCAAAAGGCAATTCTGGAGTGCAGAGGCATGTGTATTGTGAGAGCTCTGCTCTCAGACACACCCCCTACACTCGTACATGGCTCCGTGTAAGTTTAACAGCACAGGCAGCGTGCCTTCATGAATATGCAAGGTGCGCTGCCGTGCTGTACAAGAGCAGTCCCTGCCTTGCAGGAATAACTTATTCCTGCATGAATGCTTGCTGAAACCCAGGGAAAGTATTCAAGTTTGCCTATGAGAAAACCTCAGTGAGATTGAGCAGACAGCTACAGTGACTACCAGGGTTGAAAATGCTGCAATAACATTAGAATTAACACAGTAAAGAAAACTGTTCTGAGTGCAATGTACAGTACAACAATTATTTTCAGAATGAAATTATGAAGGGGGAACAGCAATGGCAAGTGCAATGAAACATACAGTAGGCAGGGAAAGTGTGCTGATGAAAATTTGCACATACATGAATGACAGGAATGAAGAAAGAGGGAGAGGGCATGATAGATATGGAAATGTACCCAAGATTGGATATGTCTATGTATGTATGTATGTACACTTCCACGACAAGTCAGTAGCATTATAATAAACAAATATGTAGATAGCACAGTACGCTTTGCTGTTTATACCACCTGTGTGAGTATATTACATCACCACATGTGATAATATTATATGTGATGGTCACACAAGATTACATGTCAGTGGAGATGAATGGTTGTGATATAAGCAGCATTGACATGCTCACTGGAGGGTACATTTAGCAGGGATGGTATATCCAATTGAGGGTATGCACACAGTGTGAGGATCTGTAAAATGACTCGCTTGAATATGACTGACATGTCAGCATACCTCTCAACCAGTCATGGACACATAGCAACAGACTCATGAACAAATGTAGATAGAAACAGATACAATCAGGGACACATTTAAAATATTATGAACATTAATCTGCGACATTGACAGAATATGTGCGTTTAACTTATTATACATGTTCTGCAGGAACAAACGTGTATAACTGTAAAGATTGTCAGTATGCTATCAGGGAAATTCACCATCCCTTGCCCAAAAAAGACCACAGCTTGGAGGGCTTAATAGGGGCAATGTTAAATCTGGAATTGAAATCAGGGGCAATCTTGCCTGCAATCCACACCTGCAAGAATAAAACCCATGCCATCAATGTTGTCACTGAGCTGTGTGCAACACAGAAAAGACATATTGCACAAGCATCTAGTAGAACACCTCGAAGGAAAGCCTACACAGTCAAATCCCAATGGGTATGCATCCCAAAGAATAGTTCTCTATGGCTGACAAGATGTGTGGGAACTCACTGTGCCAAATGTGATATACTTAACTAATGCATCCCTGGTGGACATAGGTATTGGCCATGCAGATAACAACACTTAAAACCAACACATTATTGTGAATGGATTGCCTATGCACAGCTGTGTATTACATGCATCTGCCACATGTAATAGCAATGGATATTGTCTGAAGCATCTGTAATTGCTGTGTGAATTAAGAAGTGATCCATTGTAATGAATGGTACAGCAGTATGGGGGACTGATGGTAGTGCATCAACTATGCCCATGAGCACAGAAAGTACAGCAGTGCAAAGTCTAGTGTCAATCACTGAAGAAGCTGTCACTCTGATATTGCACATGTGCAAAAGAATACATGGAGCACACTGTATAACTGCATATCAACACTCTCTATGTGTCATATGATCACTGTCCCCCTGACATTGTCAATAAAAATGTTATACTAGCATGAAATCCTGACATACATCCATATGTGTTGATGCAAACTATCAAGTGGTAATACTGATGTGATGTAGTGGTACTTCTGTGACACAGTACAGTCATGCTACAGCTGTACCTCTGCTCCAATTGGACTTCAAGATGTACATCATCTTTAAATAAAAAGTTTGGTCTGAATCACATGCAACACAGTGGAATTGTTAACACAGTCATACAACTCTACCTATTTCACATCATTACATCAGTTTTACATCATATGCCTATATGTTTATCAGTGGAAATGTGTGCTTGAGGATCCTGACACCATAAGTGGACATAAGACTATCGAGGTGGATGTGGCTTATGCAGAACATTCAATGACACAAATGCTGACAGTCCCACAATGCTCCTGGGTAACAGCTATATAATCCTTGTGAATAGTAACACAATAGTGCATACAATGAATTCCCCATGGTTGCAAATGAATCCCACCATGTCATATATTTGTCTATATAATGTGGATGAACCCAGGTGTATGTGCCTATGTAATCAAGAACATTCAATGACACAAATGCTGACAGTCCCACAATGCTGCTGGGTAACAGCTATATAATCCTTGTGAATAGTAACACAATAGTGCATACAATGAATTCCCCATGGTTGCAAATGAATCCCACCATGTCATATATTTGTCTATATAATGTGGATGAACCCAGGTGTATGTGCCTATGTAATCAATATGATGTAATATTGCTGTACATCAGATACCACACACATCCACACCTGTTCCTTACTGCATGTTTCACTGTGATGGTTGCATGACAACTATGTAGAATGTTGATATACTGCAGTACAAAATCACATGCCTTAGTAAGGCAACAATATACATACCATCATCAAAAGCCAACAGTCCTCAGGAGGCATATTACTACAGCTGTTATGGAAGGAACATTTAATCAAATGGCAGCAGCAGCAGCAGCCATCAATATGGTAGCTCAAATCACAGATTGGAATACACTGTTGTAGAGTTACAGTATATGCACTCCACAGCATATCACATGTGGATGACAATAACATTGACATATGTGATGTTCAGAGGGTCATAGGACATCACTGGGCTACTGGCCAAGAGCAAAACAAATCTTAGCCATTATTATACCTTTAAACACAAACTGCTCTACCTATGTGATGGAAGATAAAAGGGTTAAGTGCGTACGTGTGTATTATGTGTTTGATTTAATACAGACAGCCTCTGTCCATGTGTGACATGTGCATGATCCCATGACAGAATTAGCAATCACACATCCAGTGGTTTGGAGATGGCTTGCAGATGGTTATGGAGGGGCTCTGCTTCATGATGTGTGCATACATCTTTGAGATGATGACATCCTCAGTGTTCCATACAACAGATGTTATGTGGACACAGGGATAAAGGAGATGTTGGATTCAGTGAGCTATGCAAAAGTTTCTCCTTAGTAGGAATCAAATGAAAAGAGATTCAAAACATCATACAATGACAAAAATATACCACCAGCCATACACATACCAGTTGAATGAGGTCAGATTTGAACACGACACCTGTTCCTGTAGGAAGCTGTATCCCATACAATGTACAGTAGGACTAGTAGCACCACAGAAATCTGATTTTAACAGTATCAGAGTGCACTTTATAGAGGATGACATCATCAGTGTATGCTGAGAAGAGAATCTTGTGAGGGCTGTACGAAACTCCTGTGAAGTCACTGCCTTCAGAGTGCTGCAGAACCTGGGCTCATGTTCTTCTGACTACTGACACACAGATTCTCAGGCACAGAAACACACAAGTTGACTGATGTGAGATCAAAACCACTACCTAACTACCTAATTATGCAAGCTAGAGAACACAGTACTTAATGCTCACGCCACCAGAGAAGTCTGATTTGAACACTGTCAGAGTGCACTTTTATGAGGATTACATCAACAGTGTATGCACAGAAAAGGATGTTGGGAGAGCTGTATGAAATTGCTGTGGAGTCATATAACAGTGTAAAAGTACCTTCTAAATGCTACTTGGGCGAGAACAGCAAAACCTGAACTTATGCTCTTCTGACTACACAGATACACATGCACACAAGTTGACAACTGGGAAATTAGAACCTCTTACCTATTTAAATACACAAGTTAGCGAACATATTACTTAACATGTGCGCCACCACAGAAGTTGCACTTCAACAGAGTCAGAATGCACTTTATAGTTGATGACATCATCATAGTATCACAGGTAATATATACTATTATGAGACTTGTTTGCAAAGACAGGACTTGTGATTTGATTGTGTGTGCACAATTTGCAAAAGTACTTATAACTGCATCCTGGCAACCTAGGTGAAAGAAGCTATCTTTAATGCATATTGCAGAAGTGAGACAGACACGCACCGGTTTCTCAGGATGTTGTGTAGAACACACACACACACACACACACACACACACACACACACACACACACACACACACACACACACACACTCACAAGCACACACTTTGGGAACAGCAGTAGTGCAATGATGAAGTTATGTGCATTCATATTCAGATGAAGGTATGTCCACATTAATGCAAGTTACTGACAATATCAATGGGATATGACCATGGATGACCAATGTCCAGTGTCACTATAAACCCGTACCAAATGTCACAATGCAGTTATGCTCTGTAATGCTAGAGTCTGTTTGCCAATGGCCTAACTTCTGATATATCATTTCAAAGTGCATTGCTGCAGGGCACACATGAATATCAGAAAGTATGTGGTTAGTGAAGCATGTTTCACTGCCCTTCTCTAGTGTTTATGAATGCATTTGCATGTAGTGGATGATTACAGCACAGTAAGCAGAGTTGGATGTGCTAAACACCTGTTCACAAAGTGCATAGCAGAGAAAATGATTGCACAGATAATGGCATAGTATCAGCACATATATAGTTTTCAGGAATTCAACTTGGACTTGGAAAGTAGCAGTGTCCACTGCTGCTCATTGCCAAATTGTGTGCAAACAGGGGCATACAGTAACTGACCTGATTGGGATTAACTGCAAAATACATCTCTTTGTTGATATGGTTCATGTGCCAGGCTCGTAAAATATATTATCAGGGAAACTGCTGGCAGATACTATGATGTGCATGCTGTAGTCTATATTTGAAATGTTGGCGTCAAAGTGTTATTACATAAGTAACTGTTGGTTGTGCTTTCCCGTTTTGCACAATACTAGCACTGAGCAAACAAGGTTCTCTTCTTTACTTTTATTTGGTTTGCCTTCCTTCATGCAAAGAGGCTCAGCTGTGATGCCTGGACATCAGCACTCTGGACTTTACTGAGTGCTGAAAATACACCTGCTGTCTAGCTTTTTCTGTGGTATAGGGTGTAAGAGAAGTAAGCTCCAGGTCAGAGCACAGATGAGCCAGGGTTGAAATCAAACTGCCTCCCTTTTATTACAAATGCTGTGAGGATGTCATTAGCTAAGTAAATGTGATCAGGACTACAAATAAGACAATGACCATAATAAAGAGTGTGTTTTCCATGAATTGTATCAGTAATGCCTAACTCAATGCACTTGTAGAACTAGTAGCTGCTTTGCAGCTCTCACTGCAAATCACAAGTTAATTGTATATACAGCTTGCTACAAATGACAAGGGGTGGCACATCTTTTGAAACGATTATTATGATTGAGCAGATATGCTATCTATTTGTGTAGGGCAGGATATCCTGAAAAGTGTGTGCAGTATGCTTCTTCCTAGAAAGGACAGGTTCCACATCATATTATATGAACATTTCATCCATCCTCACATGAACATGACGCAAACAGAATCCTTCAGGAGATTTTGAAACTTGCACCCTACAGGAGCACTAGTCCCCTATTGAATCAAGGTAACATGCTTGTGTTATTATCTAGCAGAGACATGTCAGTATGCTAAATCAATGAGATGATCTGTACATCCAATCCATCAGCCTGATAGATACATACCCATAAAGAGGGCTAGGACTAAGGAATGTACTCAAGGAGAGATGGACATACACATAACAATGTTTGGTGTAATGTAACATTCATTCTGTTCTAATTATTAAGCTGGCATGCTCTGTGGCATGAAGTCAGTGATATATGGGTCATGTAGGGTTAATAGAGGGACAGCAGGCTTATGACAAGCAGAACAAGGCTGTATAACTATGTCATAGTTGTGGGATGGATGTCACTGCAAATAACTTGTTTTGGACAGTATACGATATCCAATATATCTCCATAAGAACTCATAACTGGAGCAAATATTTAGATGTGGGTGATTAAACAGGTCATAGACATATACCATCACAGTAAGAAATGATGTGAGAGGCATCTGGAATCAAACCCTTGGTGCTATGTGCAAATAAAAATCTTCACTCAGCTGATTTATGTCAACACTCCACATAGGAAGCTGTGCTTGTTCATATGCAGCAGTGTGCAGAACTGTCAGAGCAACTGATTCAAAGTAGTGGATGTACTCTACTTTAACTCTGAGTTCTTATAGCGCAGAATATTTAAGCAGCTTTAAATGGAGATAACTGGGATAGTACAGCTGATGGCAAAAACTCATCAGATTTTTCCATAAGTCATGAACAGCCATTCACTGCCACTCAGCATTGGTGCACATTACCAAACTACACACAAATGAAGAGGAGAAAAGCTGAAGGCTTTTTTATGGGCCACTTGTGGCCATGTGTGTGGTGTGTGATTCTATTTTCTGACCAGATTAATGGTGTGAAAATGGGGTAGGTAAGAAAGTGGTGAAATGGGTGGCAAGCAGTGGGAAGAACAATTGGAAGCAATAATTGCAGGACAGAATTAGGAAAGAACCATAGATCTCCACTTCTACAACACAGCAACGTGTACATGTAGAAAACATTTGATGAATCTGAACTGTCACCACAACATAGATGGGCAATAACAACACGATGATGTTGTATAGCCAAGGACCAAATGAAGTGTGTTGAGAAGCCTCATATGTGAAATTGAAAGCTATGAATGGGACAATTTTTTTTGTGGGACAGTTGTCCATTTTTTTCTTTACGATTTCAAAAAGACTTGAATGTTGGTGAAGGGACATAGGAATGCGAAGGTCAAGTAGGTAGGGTAGTTGAGTAAGCAGGTTCAGAAAAACAGGCCAAACAAGAGACAGAGGGATGTTGATGGACACAAAAGGTTGGGAGACACCATGATTTGAGATTGTAGGAAAATGCCCGTCAAGTGTGGCAACAATGAAAATCTAGTCTTCACCGTCAGAGTTGTCATCACTGTCCCTTCCCTTTCCTCTGTTCCTTGTGAGACTGCTTGATGTGGGTGTCTTGTATCTATTTTAATGAGAAAACTGCTGCAGGCAGCTGATGTGGGCCCCAATGTCAGTCTCTATTAAATCATGCACAGTCCCTGGCAGCTCCTGGTGGGTGACATAATCACTGCCTCCAACAATACTGCCAGAGTGTAGGGTACCAATGCACCAGCAGCCAGGGCAATGCTACCTGATATTGATGGCCCAGGTAGTGCAGTGGCTGTGGAGGCAGTGCTGCCAGGTTGCATCGCAGAGGTGGTAGGTGTTGGTGCAGCAACCAGTGAAAGGTTGGCAGGCTGAGCTGCAGTGATTGACCTACCTCCCTGTGCTGCAAAGCATTTGGTTTGTTGGCAGAAAGGTTTGACATCAGAACAGTGTGATTCCAGGAAAGGTGGGGGTGAGATAAAGAAGAAAAGAGATGACTAGAACCAAGGTATGTCACATTCATACTTTATTACAATAAATGTCCTATTAGTGTAGTAGCTATAGAGCTTTCACAATCTAAAAAAAGACTGAATTGTTACAAGTAATCCTTGGGATATGCACATATTCCATATATGCTTTTAAGACACTAGAGATTATTTTAACTACATGGCATTAAAGCCAATATTGCTGCATTTCAAATGTAAAAAATGATAGTTGTTGAATGTCACTCTATGAGTTACTTGAAGGAAATGTACCTATATAATCTAAATACATTATTACACTTGCCAAATACAATTACCAAGAGCTGCAGAATAAAGCATGCATGCTTGCTGTTACAGTTTAGATATGCATGCTGACCTTGGTACTGATCTATGGGATCATTATATATTTATTACAATCAGGGTCAGTGCTGCATACATATCCCTTGACTCTCCGAGTCACTCCAGCATGTGCCTCCCTGTTTGCCAATATTTCCTCTGCAGCTGTAAAATAGAAAATGAAAGAGGACACATTAAAGCATTATGCATACCATTCTTGGCTATCTACAGAGTTCCATATCATTTAATGCTGCTTGTTCTGTATATTTAAACAACTGGAGGTGTCAGCAGTTCTAAACTCATCCAGACACTGGTCAAGTTGCACCTGTGTGTGCCTCTTTAAGTCACTGTTGTGGTGTCTACACTGCTCCCCAGTGCATGGTATGCCTATCACTCTAGATACAGTCTTGGTTGGGCTGTTCCAAGTTCAACCTTGTATTCAGAACCAGTTTAGTACCCCTGTAACAGCCTGTAGAACTTCACGAGGAGTGCAACAAATATTTTGACTCCTCCACACCCTACCTCTGTGCCCTGAATTTGGCACCATCCTTCCCATCTCCTGCCATGTCTGCAAATGTCCTCCAACAACAGTTGTATTGTTTTCCTGCCAATTTGTGATATTGCATTTTAAGACCAGTGTGAAAACACACACAATCATGCCAACTGCATTTGTGCAATGGTAAGCAAAGTGAAACATTTCCACACTCAGTACTGTCCAGATCGTTGATGGTCATGTATTCCCACTGAGCCTGTTTGTGCAATGGAAGGTAAACCAAATTAAATTTTTCACTTTTTCTTTAAGTACTAAACCCTGTTTATGCAGAGGCAGTCAACACACAAATGCAAAAGGCAATAGCAAACATATATTAGTTGTGTAAATATTTATTATGACCTTTCCTCAGTAATAAAAAAATAATAACAATAATAAAAGAAAATACTGTGGGACTTCAGCCCTGCGTTACCTATATTCTCTCTTTTTTTACACCTTGTGCTACAGATACAGTTGGATAACAGGTGGAATTTTTGCAGTCATTACTATCTGTGTTTTTGACTACTTTGCAATAATGCTAAGCTTATTTGGCTCTAGAAGGTGACTGACATTTACTTTTCAGTTTTAAGCAGCTAACCATGTTTGCTCTTTGCCACGTGATGTGCACATGGAAAAAGTTGAAAAAATAAAGAAAGGATAAAAAAAGGGGAAACAAAGGTTAGCAGTTATACAGCTCTGGATAAGAACTGTCAGAGTACTGAACCTGCACAACATTTGCATTGAGTTATCTCTCTTTGCCACAGGCATAGCTTTGCAGCAGCGATCAAATAATGTGCATTCAACCAATTAATAGTCCACATCCAGTAACAGACAATTCATGCAGCTGGACATTCTCAGTTAATTGCAAATGTGTACACAACATATTAGGAGACCAGTTGGCATAATGGTTAAGGTCTTTGCCTGCCATGCATAAGGTATAAGGTTTGATCTTGACCTAAGTGTCTGTTTAGAGTTTGCATGTTCTTCCTGTGTGTCTGTGGGATTCCTTCCACCTCCAAAAAACATGCTGAGTGTTTCATCTCAAACTCACCAATGAATGGACCTGTGGGCAGTAACACGGACTCTGTAAGGTGCCCTACAGGGGAAAAAGTTGTATATACCAACCACGTTGGCATCTACTGTAGTGTCCAGTGCCCTCAAGATAGCAGAACATGGATCACATGATGGTGTTAAAATATGGACCTTAGTGATTCGATCATTTTGATTAATGTTGCCAAATGGGCATGGGTATTTGGCAAAGTCACTTGGTTTGGGATCCAAAGACTACTATTCAGAAGGAGGATAGGCTAGAAATGGTGTGGGATTGTGGTGAGAGAGAAGTTTCAGAAGTCAACAGGAATAAAGAAGCCATTCTAGAATTTTGTCTTTTGATAGCAGCCGACACATGGTTCACAAAGAGAGACAGTCACAAGATTACATATAAGAGTGGCCAATATGCCACAATCAGCTGCAAGCAATGGTCAGAGAAGGCTCTAAGATCAACAGAGACAAGGCTGCATCCCAAGAAGAGGAGGAGGAGGAAATAAGTGAAGTTGGAGAATGTCAGCACCTCAAAACAACATGTGAGAACTACAAAATGGATATGTGGCCAAGCCAGGTATGAAAATAAGGTATATGAGTAAAGATGGTGGTAGAATGCAGAAGTCCAGGTGTCATCAAAAGAAAGAAAGAGTGCAGGAAAAAGTGAGAGATAGAAAAGACCAACTAGGCTAGCTTGGAATGAAAACTTGTTGCCTAACAAAGGAGTTGCAATAACGAAAAACAGGACATCGGAGGAACTCCACCAGCTTCTGTAAAATAACGCAGTAGGTGGCACAAAGAAACTATATCAGGTTAGGATGCAAGGCAAAGACAAAAAGATAAAGAAGATATACAACTTACTCACTGGTCCAGTCCACAGTACATCAAAGACAGATGGTAGGAGTATTTCCAGCAGCAGCTTCTGAATGAAGGAAAACCCACAGAAGCTGTACTGCCCTAGACACAGCCCAGATACAGGCCAGCAGTTTCTGAATGAAGACAACACCACAGATGCTGTACTGCCCCAGACACAGCCCATGATGAGAGAAGAAGAAGAGCCCACCCTAGAAGAAGTAAGAAAAGCACTAAGGAAAAAGAAGTCAGGTAAAGCAGCAGGCTCAGATGAGGTGACAGCAGATATGATGAAGATGCTGGGTGAGATAGGGGAGAAATGACTTCTGAGGGTATTCATAGCAGAGTGGAGAGAAAGGAATATCCCAGATGACTGAATAATAAGCACACTCATGCCAGTGTGCAAGAAGAAAGGGGACAGCTACAACTGTGGCCAGGAGAGTGGTATGAAACTCCTTTCACATTGCACAAAAGTTATGGAGAGGGTGATTGATAAATGGATATGTAGAGTAGTAGAATGTAAAATGGAAGATGAACAGTTCAGACTCAGATCAGGATGCAGCATGTCTAACCCAATGTTTGCAGAAGGACAGATAGCTGAGAAGTAGCTGTTGGTGAGGACAGAGTCCAACTGGACATTCCTAGACTTAGAGAAAGCATATGACATGGTCCCAAGAAAGCTTATTTGGGCAGTAATGTGATGGTTCAAAGTCCCAGTTAGCTTGTTAGTGCAAGCTATGTACAAAGACCCAATGACTCAAGTATGAATGGTGTTTGGCCTCACAGAGGGGCTCACAGTGGGAGTGGGCATGCACCAGGGTTCAGTGCTGAGCCCACTGCTCTTCATACTGGTGAAGGAATACATTAGCAAACAGGTCAGAGGGGATAGATCAACAGAGTTGCTGTATGCAGACGATGTGGCATTACAGGTAGACTCAGAATAAGAACTTCAGCAAGGGATAGGGGAATGGAATGCAAAACTGAAGGCACATGGAATGAAACTAAGCACAGATAAGACAGTGATAATAGCAGCAAATAGGGGAAATCAGAAGAAGTTAAGAAATGAGATAGAGGGGAAGATACTGGAACAGGTAAATACCTTTGATTATCTGGGAGGAGTGGTTGAGGAGAAGGATACCTGAATAAAGAGGTCAAAGCTAGAATCAGTGGGCCTACAGCCAACTGGCATAGAGGCTCAGGTATAGTGAATGACAGAAGAATGCCAAAGAAGCTACTACTGTATGGTACAGAAACCTAGGCAGTAAATGCAAAGCAGATGAAGAAGTTATAGGTGATGGAAATGAACTGCCTGAGAAGGGTGGCAGGATGCACACTGTGGGATTGATAAAGAAATGAGGACATAATAGCAGAAGCCAAAGTAGCTCCAATTGCAGAAAAGATCAAAGAGAACAGATTACAGGAGTTCAGTCACATGCAGAAAAGCAAAAGACAGCATGTTGAAGACGATTTGGGACAGACAGGAAGAAGGTAAGAGGAAACAAGGGCATCCATCAAGCAGGTGAATAGTTTGTGGGAGAGAAGATCTGTGACAGTCAGGCATGAGTGTCAAAGAAGGCAGGAGTGTGGCATTTAATCGAGAGAGATGGTGACAGTTAACACAATACCCTGACCCCATGTAGAAAAGGGAAAAAAAGGGGGATGATGACAATGATGATGAGTGATCATGGTTTATTTATGAGTATGTTTGCAAAACTGCAGCTCTGCCTTCTCTTTGTATTCTAGAAAACATTCTCTTATCTCTATTTTACTTTCACGCATACAGTCTCTAGTGGATATTCTCTCATATTGCTTTCAAGATGTAATACAAATGCATTACAGTCAAAGGCAGTAAACTGTGCTATTATGCAATATATATATATATATATATATATATATATATATATATATATATATATATATATATATATATATATATATAGATAGATACACATGGGGTATTTGGTTTTGGCTTAACAGCTCCCTTCAATAATTTCAGCAATTCTAATGAGTTCACACCTCATTTGCATCTTTAGAGTGTTCAGAGGGCTGAATCTACACTGAAAGCTAACTATGTAGCTAGGGAATTTGAAGGGGAGGAGACTGTTTTCAATCATGCTTATTGCTCCACTTGTGGGAAAATTGGGATACGTACACCATTTGTAGTGATTTTTCTATAGTGGGTATTAAATTGGAAGTACACCTTTTGTAGAGCTTTTTTCTATAGTGGGTATTTCAGTTGCATGGGCCATTTGGTAAACTGCATAAGTATATATCAATAATGTCAATCATGTCAACTTACACCCATTTTACTTTACTACATTTACAAGTACCAGTTAGGCACATATCTGTCATTCATTCATGTGCTTACACATTTATTTTTCTATTACAATTTCAAAACTTACCTGATAGTCCTGCAGTTGCAACTATTGTCAATCGGGGCTGACTCTGTCTGACGCTAGAAGTACACAGCCATTATGTAGGGACATAAAGGTTATAAACATTGCCTGTCCTCAGTTTTCCTGCATGTATGTGCCTAGGGTGAAAGGTGTACTCCTTAGTGCTCAACATGTGCAATATCTGTTGCCTTTTGCCAAGGCAAGAGCATACTTTCTGCTCCTATGTCTAACTATACTCCTCTCCTATGTGTGGGTGTAGTGACCTTGCCAATGGTGATGGAATGTTTAGTCCTAGCCCTTGGTGTTCATGCTGCAGCTGTTTTCACAGGATGATATTGTGTGGGATAATACAGACTGTGACAATTTTGGCACAAGTAATGTGATCATGTTGCAGATGGGTCTATATTAGAATCTTGAAGGTTTAATGCTTCGAATCACTAAAGATCGAACTTTAGTGATCGGAACATTAAACCATCGAAAGTCTAATAGACTATAAAAAATAAGGAAAACAAGTAAAGGGTGTTAAGGTAGGGGGGCTGTGCCACCCTCCACCCCCCCACACCCCCTGCTACTTAAATATACAAACTCTGAGATCGCACTTCAACAGAGTATGGTGCAGAAATGGAAAATTTCTTTTTCCTACACTGTAGCACAATCTCGGAGTTGGTATATTTAAGTAGCGGGGGATGTGGGGTGTGCAGGGGGGCTTGCCACCCTGCCTACACTCGTTAGTGTTTTTTTGGGTTTTTTTTAATTATTTTTATCAGGTTTTGATTGTTTAATAGTTCAATGCATACAGTTCGATGTCTATGCATTTGAACTATTAAACTTTCGAGATTATAATTTAGACCCATGGCAGAGACCCCTCATGTATCTAGGTATTGAAACCATGACTTCCACAGCCCAAACAGGTGGTCTATGTTATTTTTTATTTGAGCATGTGTTTCATTATAGCATTCCACTGTAGGTGTGTGTTTATTTATGATGCATGTCATCAGGCATGGTTCAAGTGCATCCCCTGCATCCCCCAGTAAATGGCCTTGTGGCATACCACACCCTTGGAAAACCTTTGATAGATCTGTGAGGTGTGCCATCTATGATAGGTATGGTAACTGCCAGGGTTGCCAGCATGCACATGCAGGTTGATTCTCCTAACATTACACACAACCTGGCACTTAAAGGAGTGTAACTCCTATCTGTTGATGTAGACCCTTTCCTGTTCCCTAGGTGGTGCTTTCATCTCAATGTGCATGCAGTCTATGGCACCCTGAACTTCAGGAAAGTGTGTTATGGGGTAGAACTCCTAAATAGCTCTAGCTCTGTACTCAGGAGTATGGGGGAATATGTATATATATATATATATATATATATATATATATATATATATATATATACACACACACACACAATATAGTCACTGGCATGCTGTAGCATAGGATTCAAGAATTGTTGTAGGATCCTGGATGCTGATGCCTTTGACACCCTCAGCATGTCCCCTGTGTGTCACTGAAAGGTTCATGTAGCTAATATCGTAAGTGCTATACATATCTTGGTCTGCACAGGTATTGGATCCACGTCATATTCCCTTGCTCTTGGGTGAGGACGACAGCAATTGCAGAGTTCCTTGAGTGTGTCTCTGTCCACCCTGTAGCTCTCTACTATTTTCTCCTCATGCAGAGCATGAAAAGTTAAATATGTGTCTAAACACCCTTCTCCTTCTTGGTCGAGGTCTAACATAATCGTCATCAGCAGCAGCAGCATAAACTTGAGCTTGTTGCATATGCACATGCAGAAGTACAGCAGCCCCTAATATGCTTTCCCTCCAGTGTAGTTTCTGTGGCTGTATTCTAGTAGTTTTTGGAATACAAGGCAGAAGGCTAAACTAAGTGTACATGATTGCCTTATATGTTGTTGAATATTCTGCCATCTTGAATTTATTTATTAGCATACAATTCAGCTGTTTATGCAGTTATTAGCATGCCACAATGTTTACCATGCTTGTGCAGCTCTACACATCATGTAGAGTCACTTACTGAATACATTTAGGCTTACTATTACACATACGGTTTCAGTGAGCCCTGGTGAGTTTATTGGATCCTGCCCCAACTTTTGTTCCTATCATACATGTAAACATTGTAGATTCATTGAATGTGACAGTTTGTTTATAATTATCATAACAAAAGGTTCTCCATTAAAGGGAGGTTTAGTTGTGATTCCTTTTTAGTTTTGTGTGTGTGGCCAGTTGCTCAACTTGTAACACCTTCTATGTGGGTAAAACCACAAGGAAGTTTACGTAAAGGATTTATTAACATAACCTGGTTATTAAAAATTATGATATTAACAATTCTCTGTGTAAAAATTCTCTTACATATGTTGATTTTAAGAAGCTAATTTTTTTTAAGTATTAGACAAAATGGACACTAATATTAGAGGTAAACATTTCAATAATTTATTGGAAACTAGAGAAGTACGCAACCAACTTATTAAATGTAGAAAGACCCCTGGGGTTAAATGAAAGTATCAATATTAAATGTATGTTACAACTTACGGGTAATTGTTGAAATGAACTTCATTTTATATCATTTCATTATTGACATGTTTTTGTATTTTCTGTATTTTTATTATTACATGGTTAGTTTAGTATGCGAATTCTGAATGTTTTGTCAATCAGTTGACCTGATAACAGGAGTTTATTTGTTAATCAACTGACAGTGTCATATGATTGTTTAGTTTCTTATTTAAGTGTGGTAATTTATTTTGTTGCAGTTCTGGTAAAGTACCTGCACAAGGGGAATGAAAACACTAAACATTCTGAATAAATTGTTGGCTCCTTTGTAGACTATTTCTATCTATCAAAACAGCCACATTCATAAGACATGCACTCCCGGAGGTCATCACACAAACCCTGCACTATCTGAATCAACTCCTGAAATGGCTGCAGTATTACTCTGTCTGTATGATTACCCTACATATAAATTTGATTACACCCACTGATACAGCTAGTTCAGGGGAGGGAGTACTCATGCCTCTCACATGCACCAGTATGAATCTCTATATGTTCATCTCCTGTGGGGCTTGTGGCAGACACTTGCTCTCTGGTTGCAGACCTACAAAATGAGTATTGCTTTCAAGGATATTAATATCTGCAGAATACCCAGTAATGCATCCAAGAGATGAAAATCTTTCTGTATTTGCTCTGCACACACCACTGAGAGTGTTTACTGTGGCTTCTAATGGGGGCCCCCAGTATAAGGTGGATGCCTGGCACTGTCTCCCAAGGACTTTGAAGGAGAGCACCGATGTATGACTGAGTGGCGAGCAAAACAGGGATCTCTATAGTGTTTTAAATAGTTGTAATCTAGACATACCTCTCAACTGTACAGACTTTTGCAGAATGTCCAGATTTTTACTTCATAGTTTTGTTTTTTCTCATAAACTTGTGATTTTCTAGCAAATTACTGGCAAATCATTGAGGGTTGAAGTCAGAAAATAATGCAGACGTTTAAGTTTCAAACATCATACCCCTCAGAAAATTTATACTAATGCAAAACGTTATTCTATAAACTTTCTAAGTTTTTAAGAGCAATATTTAAAAAAAGTGTCCCCCATTTTGGGGCATTTGTTCCCCCATTTCTTATGGCTTTGTAGAGATTTCTTGCTCTGAGAGGTTGAGAGGTATGCATCCAGACCTTCTTAGCTGATGAAAAGAAGGAATTGAAGAAGCCACTCCAGATGCATTTTGAGTAGAAGTTATTTATTCATTCATTTATTTATTTATTTATTTATTTATTTAATTTCATCTTGATTGTACCACTGCCAGTTTAGACTGCATTGGACTAATGTATTTTTTTGGGAGTAGTACCAAGGGAGGGGTATAATGCCTCTTTCATGCAGGGTTGAATATGCCTGTTTTTAGCTTTTCATATATGAAAAAGATAACTCTCTCTCTGTATATATATATATATATATATATATATATTTATAGCAATACAAAATGTACAAATACCTACTTCTAGCTGCAGTTCTTTACAGTTACTTATTCATTAGGGCAACTCTGTAGTTGCTTCTGACACACCTGTACATGTACACGTTTCAGTCATCTTCACTATGCCTTTGGAAAAGACTCCCACTTCAAGTCAAATAGAGTAATTGGCCCTCTTCAAATGCAATCTTGATGATTGGATGGATAACCATAAATTCACCCCAGGGCTTCCACCTGTGTCCCTCTTGGACAGGGACAGTAGGTGTTAATTGTGGAAAATAAGGGTAGAACTTGGCTAGGCTTGTACATGCCCTAGGGCCATTAGCCTAGTAACTTCCTATGATCCTATGATCCTTTTGTGTCTATGCACACCCTTGTTTGTTGTCCAGTCTTCCCAGTTACCATTTTCTGAGTTCTCCTTCATCCTTGCACCCCCTACCAGAGTATTTCAGAATCTTCCCGCTCAGTCTTTTCAGTCTATTCTGCTTGTGTACACCTGCTAACTTTCCTAACCCTCTTACCTTTCTTCTACTTACCTTACTTATTTCCCCAGCTTACCTTTGCTTTATATCTATGTATCTATAAGTTCTCTCTCTCTCTCTCTCTCTCCCTCTCTCTCTCTCTCTCTCTCTCTATATATATATATATATAGTTGTCACCTGTTCCACAAAAAAAGTTATCTTTTCTTCCCCACCTTCATCCTGCTCATTAATTAGTACTTCACCTTTTTCTTTCCCTCTGTTGTCTTCCAATGTTTACATTACCTTCCTATAATCCTGTTTCTACACTTTAATTTGGTCAAAAAGGATACAAAACTGCCCTGTAATTGTCCCTTAAAGATGATTGATGCCTTTTCCATCTGGCCATTTTTGGGCACTCATACATGTGCCAAGCAGCATTGAGAAGTGTACATGTGCCTCTTTCAAAAATGTTCCTTGTTGCCTACTGCAGCCACTACTCAGAGTTATATGCTTTCAATATGATCCCTGCTATAGCTGTGAGTGAGATAGTTAATAAGTTGTTGCCTTCAATAACATTTTCCCACAATGTTAATTTTTATTGAGCTCTGGGCCTCATCATACATGTTAGGTTAACAGCAGCTGGTCTGGTGTAACCACGTCCACTATGAGTCTGAATGCCATGTTAAGAATTGTAAATGTATTAGGTACACTAAAAATGATTTAAAAAAATCTAATCTAAAGAAATACACTAAACCATGCAGAAAGTTGTGGATGACTTTCTAACACTTAGGCTTGTTAAACTGATATTAGACTTCCTTGACTGAGCTCTAATGTTTGTTTGTTTAATTACCTAGTTACATTTCAAGCTAACAAAACAATGCAGCCATTAAATCATCAGTTATATAATTCATTAAGTGATGCAGCCTATCCTCAACAGATCTGCCTAAAACTATCTTTGTAAAATGTCTTGATTATAGTCACAGACAGCTATTTCCTATTGTCTGCCTGTATTCAAACTGGTTATATCACCAGGATCAAAATACTATTTTTCTGACTTTGTTGTTTGACCATAATTTGTACTTTACTTATTGTTTTATAAAAAGATCCTTCCTTCAGTATAGTGAATACTAGCAGAGGTATGCAGCAGTTTCTCACTTTCAGGGCAGTTTTGCAAAATGATTTCTGAGCAGCAGAAACAACTGCAAAGCTCTCTTAGCATGCAGTACAGCTATGGAATGAGTTGTTGTTGTTGTTGTGTCTTTCGGCTTTTCCCGGCTAGGGGTCGCCACAACGGAACTCCGGTCCGCTAATGATTGGCAGTAGATTTTTACGTGCCGGGTTGCCGGCCCTGACGCACAACCATCAATGAAGGTATGCCCATTCATGCAGGTCTCCACACAGAAGACGCTCTAGCTGAGAATCGAACAGGACAACGTCTTACTGTGAGGCGACAACACTACCGCAGCATGAGTGTTTTATTTAAAATAAAGAAAGAAATCTAGAAAGAAAGAAAGAAAGAAAGAAAAAATACCTTCTTTAAATCATTGAAGGAAATTTCACAATTTAGGGGGATATACAATGTTTTTTATGCTGAATCAAGCAGAAAGATTGCAAACGAACAAACATCTGTCACGGCTGTCTCTCTGTCTATAAACAGGTTGAAAACTTGGCTAAACTGTTTAGCAATTTATCAAAGATTAAAGGCCTCAAAGAAGTTAAAAGAATCAGCTAACCTATTACCCACATCTCAGTCGCCTTCATAAAATATATATATTTTTGCATTTAAAACTGTTCCCATCATTATGAGAAAACATCTTCTAATTTATCTTCAACAACATAGCATGATACAAAGTTTTGATACAAATATATATTTTCATATTTTTCCCCTTTCCCCTGTAATCTCTTACCTTATCTTACAATCCTTCATAAAATATTTTTTTTTGCATTTAAAACTGTTCCCATCATTATGCGAAAACATCTTCTAATTTTCTACTGCATAGCATGATACAAAGTTTTGATACAAATGTATATTTTCATATTTCCCATTTCTCTATAAACTCTTACCCCTCCTACTGTTATAGGATCATAAGAAGTTACTAGGCTAATGGCCTAGCCAAGTTCTACCCTTATTTTCCACAATTAGCACCTATTGCCCCTGTCCAAGAGGGACACAGCTGGAACCTTCAGAGTGAATTTATGGTTACCCATCCAATCGTCCAGATTGTGTTTGAAGAAGGCCAATGAGGTGCTCTGTTTGACATGAAGCTGGACTCTGTTCCAAAGGTGTGGTAACCTCTGGGAGACAAAACTGTCCCTCCAGCAGGTTTTGTTAATGTCACATACTCACATACCATGTTAAGGTCTTTAGAGCGAGTAACCCATGTACAATTTGACTTGCGGATATGAAGCATTTCCAATAAGGCATGGTCAGAGATTGCCTTATAAGCAAGGCAGAAACTGCTTCTGAGTGGTCTATATGAGACAGAATAAAATGGCAGTGATTTCAGATGATCCACATAGGAAAAATGCTGAAGACCTTGAATTTTCCTTGTGAGGAACCTTTGTGGTCTCTTCAGTTGCAGCAGGTACTTTGAAAGGTACATACCTAAAGGGGCATTGTACTCAAGTATTGCCTGAGGATGGAATAGTACAAGGAGGTTATAACTTCTTTTTTTTGTGTGGAGGCAATGACCTTACTTATGAGATGATCTAGAATGCTCTTTTTGCCACTGTGGAGGCATGGTGATCAAAGGTAAGGTTGCTGTGTGTGTGCCCAGGTCTCTCACCAATGAGTGTGTACTTAGGGTGTTGCTATTGATGTAGTTAGCAGGAACATCACTCTTATCGAAAGGGATGATAATACATTTTTTTTGCATTGAGTTTAAGGCCATGATGATTTTAGCACCAATCATTTGTTTGTGCAAGACCCTCTTGTAGGATGATGACATAATTTGTAGAGTCTATGACTGCTCCCAGTTTGCAGTCACAGACCTTTAGTTTTTGCTTTTACTTTGCAGAAATAGATTCCAAACAGTAGAGGTCCCAGAACTGATCCCTGTGGAACACCTCTGGTTAAAGGTCAGCTGTTGGAGGTGGACTCCACTATTTTGACTATATGTGTTCTATCAGTGAGACATTTGGTGACCCATCTAACAATATAAAGGTTGATACCTAGTTTTTAATTTCTCCAAATCGTTTGGGTTTCTAATACCATGATGGGAATGGACCCTAAGTCAAAGTATGATTAAAGTTCATGAAATTAGTATTGTTTCACTCTTTGATGTCTACTAATCTAGCTGGTTGAGTTTGTCAATGATGCCTGAGTGGGAGATAGTGTCAAAAGCTTTGGGTAAGTCTAGGTAGACGGTATGCACAGATTTCCCCTTGTCCAGGCCTTCGTGACTGTCTCAAAGAAGTCCACCAGGTTTAACAAGCATGATCTCCCTTTGGCAAAATGAAACTGAGTGGGGTCAAGTGTTTGGAGAGATTACTTATATCTTTGTTGATAAAGTCCATGATGATTTGCTTCATGGGCTTGCAGATAAGGCTAGTCAGTCTAATAGGTCTATAGTTCCTGGGGTCAGTGAAGCACCACCTCTGTGCAAAGGAATAACAGTGGCCATTTTCATTCAGCTGGGAAGCCGGTGCTTAGACTATGATTAAAAGAGTACCCAATCGTGTTGCTAATTCTTGTTGGTGCCCATGTAGGATGCAGCCTGGGATGTTATCAGGTCCCATAGATGCTGTGGTTTTGGCATTAGAGAGGGCATTTACAACCTTCTGTTTAGAGATATAAGGTAGGGTACAGTTGGTTGGATGTCATGGGGTACATGTGGGGTCAGCGGAGTAAAGTTTTCACAGTATCTGTTGACCAACAGTTAACTATGTCCACAGGCTCAATATATGTGGTATCATTAACTACCAGTTGGGCACAGATCTGGGCCTTTCCTTTTTGGTTATGGATGTAACTAAAGAATGTCTTATGGTTGTCCTTAGTTGAGGAAGCTAATTTGAATTTGTAGTTTGCTATGGAGGACTTCACAAGAATTCTTATCTGCTTGTTTAAGCTGAGGGGGGGTGTTTCCAGTTTGGGGCTCACTTCCTCTAAATTTTAGACAGAAAATTCTTCCTCTTATTGTAAAGCATGTTAAAGGCAGTTGTCCACAAGGCAGGTTTGCTCTTCCTTGAGGAGCTTGTTTTGGTCATATCAGGTACGGCTGAGTCATTGCAGTTATACAGGTGTCTGTATCAAGCACTGGTGTTGAACTTGGCATGGTTGCCAGTTCCATTTGAGGGGGGAAATATAATGAAGGTATTTATACCATCCCATAAGAGGTTATGGTCTGTTTTAGACAAGTTTTTTAGTTTAGTTGCTGCTAAGGGGGTCAGGTGTTATAGTTACTTCAAATGAGACTGATTTGTGGTCAGATCTCACCAGGGAAGACCTCACAGTGGGGGTGCTACAGTGGTCCCCTATTTTGGTAAGTACCAGATCCAGGATGTTGGCACCCCTTGTGGGGGTGTCAACCAGCTAGTCCAGGGCATTGGTGTTAATAAAGTCGAAGAACCTTTGGGCAAGTGAGTTTCAGCATGAGTAATTTACCTTATCAACAAGGTTAAGTCACCCAAAACCATGGTGTTTGGATGTATTGTGATAGACTCAAGTAGATCCAAACAGGCAGAGTGGGTGTCCTGATTCACAGAGGGAGTCCTGTAGATGGCAATGACTTGAATAGGTGTCCTACCAACAGTTAACTGTACCTGAAGTATCTCCAGGGAATCATACTGTTTAACCAATCTGGAGATGAATTTATCTTTAATGACTATAGATGCCTTCAGTTTATGGCCTGAACATATGGAAGGAGGTGTAACCTGCTATGGCTGGGGAGCTCTCCACAGCTTTGAAACAGGTCTCTGTGATTGCACAAATGTCTGCATCTTTTAAGATGAGGACTGACTCCAGTGAGTGCAGTTTCATGGTAAGACTCCTAGAGTTTAACAGAATAATCTTGAGGTTGTTTTTAGATGGAGTTTTTACATCAGGAATTTTGTCCATGAGACGCTGCCTAGAAAAGGTACTATGTAGGTGCCAAGAGCCTTAGCCAGTAGCCAAAATCGCAGTAGTGACAGATGAAGACTATCTCTGGCAAAGCATCAAGATCTGTCAATCATGTCATCTCAGGCTGACAGACAATGGATCTCCTTAGAATGATACCAGAAACTAAGCCAATTATTGAAGTCAATCATTTTCTGTTTGCAGTGAAGCATCATCCTAGGTGAAGGCAAAATTCTGTTTATGGCTAGGAACATACCTGCCTGAGACACATAATCCAAGACCTCAGTCATGACTCTCTTCATATAGTCCAGAGAAGTACTTCTTAAACTGTTCATGCCAATATAGACTATGATGAAGTTATGACAGTACCTGTTGTTGAGAGACCTGAGTGCATGTGTGATATGGTGGATCCTAGCACCTGACAGACAGCTGACCATGACCTTTTCCTTATCCAGTCTGGTGAGAGGGACATGTGTGTGTCTCATGATGGAATAAACTATGACTAATATGTTTGCTTTTGTGTTTTGCCTTAAGGGCTTGACAGGTGAGACACTGGTGCATGCGCTATTATGTGTATTGTGTTCTGCAGAGGAAGTATTATGTGTAGCGTGCTTGTGTTTGTGTTTGGGAGGTCTCTGATGTTTAGGTATGTTTCTGGTGAGGACTGCCTCATATGTAGGTATGTGTGATGTATGTTTGAGTGGGGTAGGAGGTGAGGTGTGCATGTTGGCAACCCACTCATTGTCATATGTACTGACTGGTGTGTGAAAGAGCATGGATTCAAGGTTCTTAATATAGTTGCATCTCTCACATGTTGAGTTTGTGTAGACTAGGAGTCGAGGGTTAATATAGTTGCATCTCTCACATGTTGAGTTTGTGTAGACTAGGAGTTGAGGGTTAATATAGTTGCATCTCTCACATGTTGAGTTTGTGTAGACTAGGAGTAGAGGGTTGTCAGGGAACATAAGGCAGTTGCTACACTGCCACAGGATGCCCATGTTGACCAAGCTGGCTGGGAAACTGTGGGAAATTGTCCATCCATAGTGTTAGGTAAATTCATATAGTCAGGAAAAGAGGTCACACTTAGAAATGGCAAGTTGGTGAGAGGTGTGTTGGTACCACTAAGGCTAGTCTTAGTGTTCCACCTGACAGTAGAGCAGGGCTGTGGAAAACCTCTGGAGGTCCACAAGCAAAGGTCTAAGGGAAAACTTAACAATAAAAATATTTGTGTCTATAACCGCCAGCTGTAACCACTGCTATGTGGCAGTGCACGATGGTGAGCTACACGCAAACAAGCACAAACCCATGGCTTAAATAAAACAAGAAATAACCCTTTTAACTCAAACTAGCCAATAAGGGCATTCTCTCTGAGCTATAGGCCAATCACCCTTGATTAGATGGGACCCAAAGAGCACTCTCCTCCAGCAAGAGTGCAGAAGGGCCCTCACCAACAAAGATGACTTGAATTTGATACTCATAAATTACAAAACAGACCCAGAAACAGCAAACCTGGAACTGGGCTATACTACAAGTCACCTAGTATAGTATACAGTAAAATGCGGCAAAACAACAGGTCAGACAATTCAAACTGCAGAATGCAAATACAAATTAAAAGTGCAGTATAAGAGCAAAAACAGGCATTTACAGTTAGTTGGAAGCAGGAGATGCCTCAAATCTTTCAGTATCTCATTGAAGACTTGGTTTTAATGCTCAAGTGATACCAGACAGTCTAGATTCAGCAAGTCGGAATCTGGCCTATACTATAAGATACAGAAGTACTAGAAATTCAAAGTGCATAAAATCACAATCAGAATAGCAAAAACAGTTTAAATAAAACAGCAATTCACCAGAAATTCGCAGCATAGAAAGATGTAGGCCACACTCTCCCACCACAACAGTCTTGACCACAAACCTTCCTAATGTAAAACAACAGGCTTTGGAACCCGTGTGCTTAAGTCAGAACTAAGACACTTCAGAATAACAGACACAATAGACCTTCAACCAGCAATTTCTAGCTTAGAAAGGTGTAGGCTATCCTCTTCTAACACAAGATTTTAGAACACAAATATCCCTAATGTGAAGTAACTGGTTTGGAACCCAAGTGCTTAAACCAAAATAAAGACACTTAGAATAACAGTCACAATAAGCCTTCACCAGAAATTCCCAGCTTAGAAGGGTGTAGGCCACACTTTTCCGCCACAAGAGTCTAGACCTCAACGTTCCTAATGTAAAATAACTGGTTTGGAGCTGAAGTGCTTAAACCAGAACTAAGACACTTTCAGAATAACAGATACAATGAGACTTCAATCAGCCATTCCCAGCTTAGAAGGATGTAGGCTATCCTCTTCTGCCACAAAGACCACAGATCTTCCTAATGTAAACTTATTAGCTAGACTACTAGTTCAGTGTTAGAGCCAAATAGACTGCCTCTGTCTCCCTAGGATGGGCAGTCCATATCGGACACTTACTTCTATCCTTACTGATCATCTACTCCATTACCTTGGCTGATAATCAAAACCATCTCATTTCAAGTGATGGCTTCATTCATCCCATGCCAGAGAGGCAAATCTGTTATACTAATACCTAAAACTGCTAGTTATTTTTTTCCACTTGTTCAGTTATATCCCCATCTCCCCCACCCATTCTTTAACAAGGAGCAGATAAAATTATGTGGTAGTTAACACAGAAGATTAAAGCTATGGACTGCTAAAAAGCGTTGTCCTACAGTCCAGTGTTTGATTCTGTCAGTGTTGATTTGCAGGCTATGTGACTCTGAGCATGACTGTGCTCCCAGATTTTCCCAGAAAGGTGCCAAGTGTGTTTACCTGGTTAACATAGGGAAAAAAAACATTATCTATGCTGATATGTGAATACAGAATAAAAATTTGTAAAATATATAAACTAAAATCAAACACATGCTACCGTACAATGACAATAAATCATATGTGTGTTTGGGTAGCACTGGAATACATTCAAGTCTGTTACAATGATTATTTCATTTTGTCCAGTCATGATAAAGTGTGGCAGTTTGGAGTAAGCTTACTGTAACAGGAATCCAGCCATGTTATATAGCTACAGAAATGCTGCATGCATGAATTGAAAATTCCTGAAAGAAGTGTAACTGTTGCTGATGACAGACAGGTTGCAATGCACATTTATACAGCATGTCTCCTTAATGATGTATGGATTGTTGAATTTTCACTGTCTATACTGTTAGTCCCGCTCTTTACTTATTACGTACAGCTTAGTACTGTTCTAAGATATAAACAAATTAAGGGTTACAAATGCTTCTATAACCAGATCTTGGCTGATCATTGTAAGTTGAGCATGATATTACTGTATGACGAGCTCTCATCACAAAACACTGTAATGCAGTAGTGTTTAGATAATTTGATGTTATATGAATTGTGAATATATAGCATAGTATCTCTGTGTACACACCTTCTCATTAAGCATATGTCATGCATTTTTGTGGAAGTAACATTAATTGCACTGTTTTAAATGCTACACCACACACAGTTTTCCCATTATACACTACTGATCTTAAGTCAGTTCAGTATTTTTAGTCTCTTTTGGGAAGCAGGCTTTTGGGACTATACCTTCAAGAATGACCAGGAAGAAAGAATACTGGCAGTTCATCTGGACAGCTATACATTTTTATGTGCACGCAGATAGTCATATTCTAGCATGTTCATGATGTACAACATTGTTAGTCTCATGTTTGCACATATGCTGAAAAAATTATAGACAGTCTTTGTGATTATCTTTATTTTTTCCCTTTCTTGTAGGTGCTGGGTTAAGCCACTTGTGCCACTTTTACTACTTCTCAGTAAAAATTAGTGCACAATACCTTACTAATTCACTGTAAACACAAGTCATGTTTATTAGCCCTAACTTCAAAACTAGGGTCACCAACGTTGAAGAGTAATGCTCTGTTTCTCTGCTAGTGTTTCATTTCCTAGTTGACTGGAAGCATAATCATTGGACTTGTTGCTTGCTCATTACAAACAAGTCGCACATACTCTAATTCTGCAAAGTACAAAAGTCTGTGAATTGCATCAGGAGAATTACTTCACTTAAATAGAAGATGTAGTTGATTATTTAATAATGCAGGTTCATTCCCCATGAGACATAAGTAGCTTAATTTGCTTGCAGCATTCTCATTACGGTCTGTTGCCAGATGGTGTGAACTTTTGAAATGAATACAGAGGCATACTGCATTAGAAACCTAGGACTACTTCTAAGTATGTTTGCTATTAAAATGGTGCATTTTTACATTTACGATAATTTTTTTTTCGGTCAGACATTCAGAATTGAAAAGCTGCCTTGCATTCTTAAGATATTGATGGGTTTTACAAAAAAGTGCAAAAACAATAAACAACTACATTCCAATATAGGCACAGCTACAACACTATATATAACACATATTAAGCAATTTTGCATATTTTAATAATGCAATATCTTGCAATTAGTTCATATGTCTGAAGGCAGTGAGACAGTGTAAGGCATCTCTTATGATCCATTTCAAATCCATGTCAACAGGTCAGTACTTAATTTTCTGCAAATGATGCAAAAGCAGTCATTAAAGCTGAGGTTTGAATTTTTGTTCAGGTATCTTAAATGTTGCCCTTTTGGAGGAAGGAATACAATTCTGTTTTAGAGTCATTAGCATTTTTGTCTATTGCCCTCCTTCCTTGAGTATAAATGATTAATTCTGCAACAATGCTTAAATGACAGCCACAAAACATCCTTGCAGGTATGTGACTATCTAACTGGAAATCAAATTTACAGACAGCAGTGATGAGGTCATATGAAGTTCACTCTGTAATGGCATAGTATTGATTGTGTGTTGTCCAAATTCATAAAGTATTTATTATCTTGTGACATAAACTACATAGCTTACCTGAATCCACACCATGCTTTAGTAAGCACATATCCCATTATGTTTTGATAATTAAATATTCAGCAGCATAATGATGTAATTTTTGGCTCTAACTCAATTTATCAAACTAGCTGCAAAGCTGAGAGAATTGAAGTCATGATGCATCACAACCCAGTTTTATCACAAAAAGAAAATACAACTCACATACTGTAAGTAATGACTGTCTTTTATCACTGAACTACAAATTATGAGCTTCATGGGTAATTATTTTCTTGAACAGTGCAAATGAATGAAAACATTTTTTATATATAGTCTGGAACTACCTCATAGCTGAAATAAATGTAACCAACTATGCTCTTAATTATGAAGATAATACATAATTCTTCTTCTGAATGTATGTATGAGAATATGAATTTTGGAATATAAACCTATTGGTTGTGTCAGATAGAAAATCTGACATCCACAAGCTACACTCTAACATAATAGTGATGCATGACCTTATCTGGATATTGTTCTTGCACTCAAATAGGAACAGGATAAAATTTTCACAGCTTAATCACTGATGACAAAGCAGTGTATTGAAGCTTATGACATGAATGAGACAATATATTTTATTGGTTCATCTACAGTCTTTTTATTATTATATAAACAACACTGTACAATTTTGCAATTTAGCTGTGTTTCGAAATGTTTTGGACACCAGTTTCAAGTCATATGATAAATCTGTAAACTCTTTTGTTTGATATATAGTCCAAAGTTTATGCTACAGTTAGGTTGCTAAATGAGTGACCCAGAAGTTAGTGTCATTCATTGTTATTTATTTGACAGTTAACCCAGAGGGCTAATGCTCTGAGCTGCTAATAGCTGCATAATGTGTACAAGGTGCAGGGACTGATTTTGTTATTTGTCTACTGATTGTTTCGGTGTGACTCACTTAACCGGACAGTGCTCCTAGTTGACCCCTGAAAAGGAAAATCTGTATGTATTGGGGTTAACTAGTCAGCAAATAGGTAAACATATGTAAAAAATATTTAGCTCTATGCATGTGGTAGCATTTAGCCTCTATAACTGCACTGAAAATTATGAGTCTGGTTCTATCATTTGCCCTCGAAATACTAATTAAAAAGCATCGGATTGCTCATGAATGAAAACAGAGATTAACAAAATGTAAGGTAATGTATGAAATGCAAAAACACAAAGTTAAACTGCTAAACTCATGTGATGGTATGTTTGTGAGACAGGCAATGTTTCTGTGTAGCTTTGGCTATCATTGAGTCTTACCAGATAATAAAAGGCAGCATTCGAAAGAGTGTTAACTTAGCATGTCCTGCAGTAGATACATTAATCATTGTTTGCCATTTATCATACATGTTTTCATATTTGTGTTCATATTTTCATAACAGAGGGACCTGCATGCTATTGAGGGGTGTGGTGTGAAATGTCATGGTCAGTGTTCATTAATATCACGCTGTACTGTAGATACTAATAGTTGTTTGTTAGTAATTATGAAAATAAGCAATACTTCCATATGTACTTTAAAAAACAATTTCCTTACAAGCTATTGCATAGCACCATGTAAAGCCTTAGATGTTATTGAAGAAAACTGCATTTGATATTTGCACATCTTTAGATATCTTTAGTGCTATTTATATTGTTAATTATATCATTAGCCATATGTTTTCATATTTTTGTAATTATCTCAGTAAATGTATACTCAAAGGGGAATTTCTTGTTGCCATGAATAAGCTTATGCCTGGTTAACACAAGTGTTCTAAGAATATAGGTTTATGTTGTATATGTCCTAAGATATGATAATTTGTTGTGAAAGATTGTAAAAAAATATAATTGTGGATATGTGTGCATTGATATATTATACTACTTATGGAATGACTTTGAATGCACTATTGTCACTGTAAAGAATACCTACCTCTTACTGATAAAATTGTGCTTGTAATTTTTAGTAGCTTTTATTGTTTACAAAATGTTTATATTTGTTATTCTTATGCTTTTTTAATTTGACTGTTTAGAAAATATTCTGGAATGTCAAGATGTGTGTAGGCTACCAGATGTGTCATCATGCACACCACATATCTATATCTATATACATCTATATATATATATATATATATATATATATATATATATATATATATATATATATATATATATATATATATATATGGTTCCCTATCAGAAGCTTGAAACACTATAAGCCTGAAAATCAAAATCCTGAAAACTATAGACTGAAAGTTCAAAATCCTGAAAGCCCAAAATCCTGAAACTCAAAATCCTGAAAACACAAATAATGCTAATATGTCACTATAAAGACACTAATATCTACCAACTGACCCTGACCCTAACCCTAACCCTAAGGTCCGTCACTATCGCACACTCACCTGACCCGTGCCCTAACCCTAACTCACTTAAACTGCCCCTAACCCCAATATTTGTCACTATTGCATACATGCCTAACCTGCGCCCTAACCCTAACTCACTTAAACCGCCCCAACCCTAACATAAAACCAACCGCACACTTACCTGAACCCAACGCATGACCCAACACCACAGGGCTAACAATAGCAAAGCCACAATGACGTCAGTATGTCCATTTTGTGTTTTCAGGATTTTGAGTTTCAGGATTTTGGGCTTTCAGGATTTTGAACTTTCAGTCTATAGTTTTCAGGATTTTGATTATCAGGCTTATAGTGTTTCAAGCTTCTGATAGGGAACCATATATATATATATAGTTCTCTCTCATATATATATATATATATATATATATATATATATATATATAGTTCTCTCTTATATATATATATATATATATATATATATATATATATATATATATATATATATGTATAGATAGACGTATCATATATATATATATATATATATATATATATATATATATATATATATATATAGATATATATATATATATATATATATATTTTTTTTTTTTTTTTGAGGGGTGTGGAGGTTGTAGCCCCCCACCTAGGTGGGTTTTACTTACTTCTGTGTGAGTTTTGTTTACATTTGGGCAAGTGTTTACCTACCCTGGGAAGAAGTCGACATTCAGGTTTTTCAAGGTATATACATGGACAATTAGCTAATGTTACATCAACATTTGCATTTCTCAGCAAGGAAAACAGCATCCACAATATGTCGAAAATGTAACACTATACATGCGCTGAGAAATAGACATAGAGAATGCAAAAACAAAAATAAAAACAATGCAAAAAAAATGGCCCCATACACCATGCTAATTATATATAATAACGCTGAGATCATGCAAATCAGGGAAAGGAAATATTCCCAAACCCTGAGAATAATGCAGTGTTGCATACCTATTGACCATCTGTTTAGTCTAGCAAAACCAGATGACTAAGCAAATGTCAGCCAAACACAATTTCAGCCTAATCTTCATCACCCATTTCTATATCTATATCTATATACATATATGGGCCTGCTTAAAATAATCTACATTCAAAAACATGTAATGAGGAAATATCAACCAAAAATATCTAAACTCAAAAATATATAAAAACAAAATATTGACAAAATTGAAATTATACTAGAGAAGAGTTTAAAACTAATAAGTACTATTTTTGCAACTCTGTTTGCACTGTGCTGTATTTATATATTTGCTTTATTATTTATATATTTGCTGTATTGTTTCTGTTCTTTGTTGTTGTCTGCACTTTATTTCTCAGGGTAGCTCAGAAGCTAGTTTCAGGTGGGTGTTGTTGAGCCAGCCCATCTTAACTGTTTTCATTGCCTGAGGTGTATTTTCTGTGTTGTACTTCCATTGCTAGAATCTCCTTGTGCTTCCCAAACAATCTGGAAATATAGAGCTGATAAGTATATTTTTTGGCACTTTTTAACTGTTCAGAGTTCTGCACTGTCTTAATTTTTGCTTGACTGAATTATTTATATATCTGCTGGCATTGTTTTCTGATACTCTAAGCGCCTCCATTTTGATTGTTTCCTAATTTACTGCTTTCTGCACTTGTTTTTAATCTTTTTTAATTTAATTGCATTTATTTAAACTGTATTTGCTTTAATACTGCTACACACTCAAGTGGTTTAGCTTGCACGGCATTTGAATTATTTTACTGCTGTTTTAGCTGCTTTTCTGTTAAAAAAAAAAGCTCTAACCTTTTTCCCACCTTTTTTGTAACTAGTCTAGTCCAGATACAGATTTGCTGTATCCAGGACTGAGCCCCACACAAGCCTTTCTGTGTTGGAGGGAAGCCTTATAGCTTATCAGTGGGAGTGATAAGTACTAGGTAGCCTATCTACCACAAGAGGAGTGGGTTCTGGCCCAGAAATAGTAGTTTGTTGACCATTTGGGCAGTTTTTCCATCCCTTTTAACTTTCTGGTTTAAAAGCCCACATTTGCATGGGTTTATTCTTGTTTAAGGTCCTTTTAGCAGCGCCGATGTGAGGTAAACTATTACTGGTGCCAGAAGGTTTGTGCTTCAGTTTTTCCCTTGAATCTTGCTAGTTCTTTCTCTCTTGCACTTCAAATAACTAAATCCCTTTGCACTTCAACAGATTTTTTGTAGCAATTATTGTTGCGCACCCAAGTGCCATCAGCACTAGTTGTTCTTCACGGAAATAGATCCAGTACTTAGTAGTTATGACCATCCCTCCTGGCATGATTAAAGGGCAGTTCCCTGTGCTTTCTTCTACTAACCTGGTGCACTTGGGAATTCTGAGGTAGTGTAGCAACTGCCTCATGTACACAGACAACCCTCAACTCTCATCTCCCAACACTCAGATTTGTAAGAGATACACTTATGTCACCAAATTGGAAGCTTCACACTCTCCAACCAAAACCGAACTAGCTGGTCAAGAGAGAAGGTCAACACCTGCACCATACCACATGGAACACAAAGCCCTCCAGAACACCCACCATCACATCTCTCACATAAAAACACTAACCAAACACCCACCTTTGCGGAGGCTCTCAATAGAAATTTACCCAAACAGCAGAGACCTCTAGGGAAGAAATGCACTCAACCACCACAACACAGCACAAACCACAGGACACATACCTCACCTCCACAGTGTCCCCCTTGACCTAAGCCCCTAAAGCTAAACACCTTGCCTAATACACTAATCATAGGTGACTCAATAGTGAGGCACACAGATGTCCTACTCACTAGGTTGAATAAGGAGCAGGTAAAAGTCAGCTGTCTATCAGGGGCCAGAATCCGACACATAACACACACACTCAGGTCACTCCATAACAAGTACAAGTATGACTCTATCATTGTCCATGTGGGTGTGAATGACCTGAGATGCACTTCTCTGGACTACATGAAAAGAGACATGGTAAAGCTCTCGGATTATGTGGCCCAGGCAGGTATGACCCTAGCCCTGAGCAGTATCCTACCATCACCCAGAATGATACTGCAGTACAAGCAAAAAATGATTGACTTCAACAATTGGCTAGCTTTCTGGTGTCATTCTAAGGGGATCTAGTATCTGTCTGCTTGGGATGACATGATTGACAGACCTCGATGCTTTGCCAGAGATGGCCTGCATCTGTCACCCTTGAGCTTCTGGGTACTGGCTAAGGCTCTTGCCACCCCTATAGTGCCTTTTTTAGGTGGTGTTCCAAAGACCAAATTACCACCATAACAGCTATAAATAAATGCAATCTGAGGGTCATGCTGCTCAATGCTAGAAGTCTAGATCTCAAGATGCACTCACTCAAAGCACTCCTCAAAATGGAGAACATTGACATTTGTGCTGTAACGAAGACCTGCTTTAAAGCAGCAGAAAGCACCCCTGCGCTACCAGGCTATAACTCATTTCACACCTTTCGGTCCCAACACATGGACCATAGCTCCAAATGCAGTGATGTCTCTATATTCATAAAGAATATGCACATCTCCAGACTAGTAGCCCAGCATAACACATCTAAGATGCTTCAGTACAACTAACATTGGGTAAGATGGCGATCCAGGTCATAGCCTGCTATAGGTCCCCAACCATGTCCCTAGACTCTCACTACATGTTGCTAAGCACCCAAGAATCTATCAAGGTCCAACCCAACACTCTCATACTTGGAGACTTCAACTACCCCTCCATCAACTGGGAAAATTTCTCAAGCACCAATACAGTGGCCCAACGGTTCCTGGAATTCATCATTTCCAATGCCCTGGACCAACTCATTCTGACCCTGACTAGAGGAAGAAACATCCTTGACCTGGTTATTATTAACATGGGTGACCCTTGCTCTAAATTAGTAGTCAATCCATCCCTGGTCAGATCTGACCATAAAGTAATCACCATGGAAATCCACATCTCACCCCCCCCCCCCCGCAAAGGTAACCACCTTGAAAAACTTCTCCATAGCTGACTTTGAGCTCCTAAAAACAAAGGTGGCTAACTTCACAGCACCCATGCCAATGGAAAATAGCTGCATGACTGCCGAATCATACACCAATGCACTGTACAAACATGTACCTAAATGCTTGGAACTAGCCATACCCAACAGAACCAAGATGCTCTCCTCCAAAAAAAAGGAAGTTAATCTGTTGGTCCCCTGCCATTAATAAACTCTACAACATAGGGAAGAAACTGTTGCAGAAAAAGGTGAAGTCCCAAGACTGGAAAAACTCCCTTATTAGCCTCAACAATAAGTTGTGATCCCTCATCAAATCCTCTAAATCCAGATATGAAGGCAGAATTTGCCAGACACTAAAAGCAATCACAAAGTCTTCTATAGTTATATCAAGAACCTTCACGGCAATACACAGATTTGCTCTGAGTTACTGCACAATGGTACTTCCTATACTGAGTCAACAGATATCGCCAGCATACTGGCCAACAGATTCAGTGCCAACTTTACCACTCCCCCCCCCCCCCCCACAAAGGACCAAACACAGTACCGGAAGAATGCCAGGCACCCAGCATTACTGCAACAGAGGTTAAAGCTGCATTGTCCAAGTCCAGGAATACAGCTTTCATGGTACCCAATAATATCCCTGGCTATGTTCTACATGAACTACAAAGTGAACTGGCACCACATCTGTTTACCCTGTTCAGTCAAAGCCTCACTTCAGGCTTTGTCCCTACTGAATGGTGCACTGCTACAGTCATCCCTCTCCATAAAGGGGTAGCAAATACAGACCCTGGTAATTATTGCCCCATTAGCCCGAGGAGTCTGATATGTAAAGCTATGGTGTGCATCATCATGGACCTGATTAAAAAAGATATAGGAAATCTCCAAACTCTAGACCCCACACAATTTGACTTTGTGAAAGGGAGATCATGCCTGCTCAACCTGATTGACTTCTTTGAGTCAGTCACTAGGGCTGTGGATGAAGGTAAGGCAGTGCATACAGCCTACCTCAATCTGGCCAAGGCCTTTGATTCCATTCCTCATGCACGAATTATTGATAAACTCACCAAACTAGGCATCAATCACTATATCACTAGGTGGGTTGCAAATTGGCTCACAGATAGAACACACAGCGTGAAAGTAGTAGATTCCAAGTCAGACTGCCGACCAGTCACAAGTGGAGTCCTACAGGGAGTGGTCCTGGGTCCTCTCTTGTTCAGCATCTACTTCTCAGAAGTCCAGGCCAACACAAAGGGGCTCTGGCTGACTAAGTTCGCAGATGACTGCAAGCTGGGAGCCATTATTAACTCCCCAAGTGATGGAGACATCCTACAGAAAGGCCTCACTGAGACCAATGACTGGTGTCAAAACCATGGCCTTAAGCTTAATGCCAAAAAATGTGTTGTCATCCCCTTTTGGTAAAAAGTGCCAAAGAACAACACTCCTTCCTCAGCTGCAGAAGCTTACAGTTCAAGCAAATAATCCAACAAGAAATAAGACCAAAACGTTCAACATCCACAAGTTTAATAAAATGCAAAGCTTTCGAGTAACAAACTCTTTTTAAGTTCACAAAATTTCAATAAAGCTGAAAAGCTTTTATATGAGACCAGCCAATAACACAGCAATTACCTAATGACATCATAAGAGCAATTTAAAACCACTTAAGGCAAAAAAAAGATTTAAAGACATTCCCGTCTAGATTTTAAAATATGCTTAATACTATTTGCAGAATTTAAACCTGGTGGTACAACAGACCTAAAATAATTGATCCACTTGTACTCAGCAATTTCAGTGGCATTAACAATACTACCTCCCCTTTCATTCACAAAGACATTTTGTAGTATTCTAAATTTAAACTTATGCATAGTCCCTTTTTCTGAAATATGCTTATAAAGTGCATTTGTATCAATGCACCTATGTATTTCAGATAAATGGGCTCCTATCTTTTCTTTCAGCTTCATATTAGTTTTACCAATATAAAAACTAGCACATTCTGTGCAGTTAGCAATATAAACTAAATTGGAAGTATGACATGTTTCTGAAGCTTTGATGTTAAAAACTTTCTTAGTATTCAGTTGTAAAAAGGTTATCTCTACATTAATAGTATTACAAAAAGTGCAATTGTAGCATGGTATAGTTCCATATCTACTAAATTTAGCTTTAGATTTATCAATTATCTTAATATCTTTATAACAGAGTGCCTGTTTCACATTTTGCTCTTTTTTTTTATAAATAAAGTTAGGTTTAGAGCCGACTACATTAGCCACTTCAGGGTTTGAACATAAAATTGACCAATTTTTACACACTATATTCTTAACCATACTAGTATAGTTGTTATATTTCAAACAGTATCCCAGATTATACTTCTTAACTGGATGAAGTGCTTTCACCCCCTGACTGTCCGTAGATGTCTGCAAAGAGGAGCCAGTTAAATATGATCTTTCATCAATCACAGAGTATTTAACATTTTTAATTAGATTCTCAGTATAACCCCTACTCATAAAGTCACTGGCCATACTGTCTAGTTCTTCAAGAAAATAACTTTGTTCAGTATTCAAGACTTGCCCTCAAAAACTCTTTTAACTACCCCTCTATACATATGTCTAGGGTGCATGCTGTCATAGTGTGCATATCTAGTAGCCTGTACATCCTTTTTATATATGTTGGTCTGGTAGCAACCATTAGATGGAACCAATTACACATCTAAAAAGTGGATGGAATCTGAGGAAGAGTGGACTTCAAATTTCAAAAAGTCAGTTACTATTCTCCAGATAATTAACAAACACTTCTAGAAAATTTTAATCATTCTTCCAAAGTAAAAAACTTCATCCACAAAATGGACACTATACAAATAGCTTGTTCCGGTGAACAGCAAGATGCTACTGCTTTTTTATCAGCTCACCCCTTTAAATTGCAGCAGCCTATTCAAGTGAGGGAACGCTCAAGAGGATGGAACAAGTCACAAAAGATAGAAGCAGGCAGAGGGTCGAAATCAAGAACTTGTACTCAAATAGGGCCGCTAACATGGAGCAAGAAACAACAAAGGTCTTGATTTATATGGACAATAATATTGTTCATTTGTTGAGATATGAGTTGTGTGATGCTGAAATTGCAATATTGGGCAAAGGTATGTCATTTATACCTTCATGTAATGCTGATATAACCGACTTGCTAACAGAATTGCATCTTTTTACAAGAAATATTTGCTTAAAACTTTTATTTAAATCTGATTGTAGTACTGGAATTAATAATTTAAAGCACTCTAGCACTTTTGTATCTATTAGTACACCTACAGTTAAGGCATTTGATGCTATGTGTGAACAGGAAATTTATGATTTATACTTTGGAAATTATATGAAATGTAGGTATTTTAACATCTCCACTTGTGAGCATGAAGCTTTGCATCAGCTTATGCAGAATAAAACAGTGATCCTTAAGCAAGCTGATGAAGGTGGGAAGTTTGTAATATTTGATGTTGAAAAGTATGTTAGATTAATGTGTAATTTATTAATGCAGGATGCAAGCTTCAAGGAAGTTGATAAGACATTTGTTCTGAATACCATATCTAGGGTTAAATACTTTCTTTATGATTTATTGATGGAACGCTCTGTACTACCAGAAGTATATAACTATTTATATGTGTCTGACCCAGTTGTGCCCATTATTTATGGGCTGCCTAAAATCCACAAGGATTTGTTTAATCCTCCTATGAGGCCGATTGTATCTGGTAGCAAATGGATTACTGCTGTTATATCTAAGTATTTAGAACAACAGCTTGCAACTTTATTGTCCATAAGTAGAAGCTATATTAAAGATACTAATGCTTTTCTTAAAAGTTTGAAATTATGGACAATAAATCACAGTAATATAGGGGTACTTATGGTAACTTTGGACATTAAGTCCCTTTTTACTGTGATACCTAATGCTTTTGGTATTGATGTACTTAGAGAGTTCCTGTTTAAGCATACATCCTTTGATGTCAACAAAGTTGAGCTTTTATGCTCTATGATGGATATAGTGCTGAGTAATAATGTTTTTATGTATAATGGGGCATATTACAATCAGTGCATGGGTGTGGCCATGGGGATTCCTGTGGCCAACACCTATGCTAATTTGGTATTGGCCAGTTGGGAAGAGCAGATTATTTATAATCATGATGGTCACTTTCTTAATGCTAATTTGCAGTTTTATGAACGTTTTGTGGATGACTTTTTTTACTTTGGAAGAATGATGTAAATTCTCTATAAGTGTTTGTTAATTATCTGGAGAATAGTACTGACTTTTTGAAATTTGAAGTCCACTCTTCCTCAGATTCCATTCACTTTTTAGATGTGGAATTGGTTCCATCTAATGTTTGCTACCATACCAAAATATATATAAAAGGATGTACAGGCTACCAGATATGAACACTATGACAGCATGCACCCTAGACATATGTATAGAGGGGTAGTTAAAAGACAGTTTTTGAGGGCAAGTCGCTTGAATACTGAACAAAGTTATTTTCTTGAAGAAATAGACAGTATGGCAAGTGACTTTATGAGTAGTGGTTATACTGAGAATCTAATTAAAAATGTTAACTACTCTATGATTGACGAAAGATCATATTTAACTGGCTCCTCTTTGCAGACATCTACAGATGGTCAGGGGGTGAAAGCACTTTGTCCAGTTAAGAAGTATAATCTGGGATACTGTTTGAAATATAACAACTATACTAGTATGGTTAAGAATATAGTGGGTAAAATTGGTCCATTTTATGTCCAAACCCTGAAGTGGCTAATGTGTCGGCTCTAAACCTAACTATTTATAAAAAAGAGCAAAATGTGAAACAAGCACTCTGTTATAAAGATATTAAGAGAATTGATAAATCTAAAGCTAAATTTAGTAGATATGGAACTATACCATGCTACAATTGCACTTTTTGTAATACTATTAATGTGGAGACAACCTTTTTACAACCGATTACTAAGAAAGATTTTAACATCAAAGCTTCAGAAACATGTCATACTTCCAGTTTAGTTTATATTGCTAACTGCACAGAATGTGCTCGTTTTTATATTGGCAAAACTAATATGAAGCTGAAAGAAAGGATAGGAGCCCATTTATCCGAAATACATAGGTGCATTGATACAAATGCACTTTATAAGCATATTTCAGAAAAAGGGACTATGCATACGTTTAAATTTAGAATACTACAAAATGCCTTTGTGAATGAAAGGGGAGGTATTATTGTTAATGCCACTGAAATTGCTGAGTATAAGTGGATCAATTATTTTAGGTCTGATGTACCACCAGGTTTAAATTCTGCAAATAGTATTAAGCCTGTTTTAAAATATACACAGGAATGTCTTTAAATCTTTTTTTGCCTTAAGTGGATTTAAATTGCTCTTATGATGTCATTATGTAATTGCTGTGTTTTTATTGACTGGTTTCATATAAAAGCTTTTCAGTTTTATTGAAATTTTATGCATTGAAAAAGAGTTTGTTACTCGAAAGCTTTGCGTTTTATTAAACTTGTGGATGTTGAACGTTTTGGTCTTATTTCTTGTTGGACCCTTTGGTAAAAACTCAGTTCCCACTAATTACCACATTGATGGCAGCCCCCTGAACACTGAAGGCATTATAAGAGATCTGGGGAAGCAAGTTGACAACAACTCCTCCTTCTACCACCACATTGCCACTGTAGTCAGAAAGTCCATCTATGTGACACATCTCATTACCAAGGGTTTTTCATCCAGTAAGAAAGAGGTCATCATCTCTGTCTACTTTTCCCTCATTAGACCAGTCATTGAGTATAATGCCCCATTTGGCATATACCTCACTAGACAATTGCAACAGCTGGAGAGGCCACAGAAGTACCTCATGAAGAGGATCCTAGGCATTAAACACATGTCCTACATGGACAGACTCAAAAGACTCCAGTTATTCTTTGTCTCATATTGCCTACATAGAGGCTATCTTTGCTTGACTTACAAAGCCATGTCTGACCCAGCTCTGTTAGAAATGGCTACATCTAAGGAAATCCCAATCCCTCCGGACCACACGCTCCAGAGACCTTAACCTCATTATCACAATCAACAGAACATGCTGGAGGGACAGGTTCCTCACCCAGAGACTGCTCATGCTCTGGAATAGACTTCCCATACATGTCAACAGAGCACCTCGCTGTCCCTCTTCAAGAGAAATCTTGATGAGTGGATGGGTAATAGAAAGTTCACCCCAGGGATCAATCCAGTGGCTCTACTTGATAGAGGCACTGGGAACTAATGTCGGGTGGCACCATGCCGGAGCACTTCTATGGGTTAGATTTGTAAAGGCTCCAGGGCCATTTGCCTAGTACACAGCTATGCACCTATGAAGTTAGGTTCTTTCTTTAATGCTGTGTGACATCAGAGTTGGTGTTTGTAATTAGCAAGGTGTGGGTGTGGGGATTTTGTTGATATTTTGTTTTGAGACATTTTTGAGTTTACATATTTTTTGCTGATATTTTGTGTTTAGATATTTTCTAGTTTAGGTTATTTTAAGTAGACTATTATGTATGTATAGGCATGTCCTATTAAAATATTTAAAATATATTTGTCACTTTATTAAGTAGGTCTAAGTAACAAACATATGAAGTTGGAGATCACTTCCTTTCCATATACAATACCAAACTATACAGTTGTTGATACAAAAATGTTTGTCATTTTTTCCATTTTACTTTGTTGACAAGGATACCCTTCTGAAATTTTTCTAGGAGCTGAAACCCTCTGCCATGGCATCATAAATGGATGAACCCACAATGCTTCACTGCCTAAACTGATACATAGGCTTCTGCATTCCCATATTAAACATGCTGATTTTACTTCAGTACTTGAGTCTGAAACACTTAAAAAACATTGTCTCAAAGCCAGGGACTTAAGCAGCTTGTAGTTCAGGCTGGGTGCTGCTCATGCTCAGACATGAATGTGAGTTTCGGGAATCCAGGCTCAGTAGCTTACCTAAACACATTACTCAAGTTCGAACAAGGTGAGAATGGCAGCAGTGTGGAGTGAGAGGGGAATGGGAATTTAGCAGTTAGGGTGAGGGAAGGGAATTTTAGGGTTAGGAAGTAGGATGGGAATTTTAGGACTGGGGACTGGAAAGGGAGTTTTAGGTTTAGGTAGTGGGAGAGGAGTTTTAGGGCTAGGGAACAACTGGGAACTTAGGTTTAGGGAAGGAAGTTAGAAATTTAGGTTTAGGGTGTGATCAAGGACTTTTGGGTTAGTGAGAGTGAAAGAGTAGCATTTTACGATAAATGTGCAAGAACTTGGGTTTGGAATTGGGTGGGAGTTTTAGGATTAGAGTTACAGGTTATAGGGTCAGGTATTGGGAGGGCTATGTAGAAATGGGACAATGGTCTAGTGGGAGTTCAAGCACTTGCTTTTTTTCAGCAAGTGGCAGTGATCAAGTATATTGCAAGCCATTAGCATTAGAGCACCTGTTGCAGATCCAAATGCATCAGCAGGAGTTTCTTAATTCCTTACAAGGCCATGTTGTCAACTAGGTCTTGCAGGTAGAACACATTACACTGAAAATTAATGTATGTGATGATGTAGTAGTAGTAATACCACAATATAAGTAAGATCCTGTTCTTCTAAAGAAGTAAGCTGTTTCTGCTTTTGCTTGCCCACAAACATTTGTAGCCCAATATCTACCATGGCATCATTCTGTGAGTGTGGTTATAGAGAAGAACTGAGATAACAGTGAAATTAAGCAAATAAAAAAATATTGTTTTTGCAAAATCACTTGCAACTTTAACATGAAGAGTATTACTGGACATGAAATTAATTGTAAAGCAAGGATGCTTTAAAAAGTGACGAGTACACTTTAAGCTCATGCAAAAAAAAATGTAGAAAATAGCTTAAAGAAGATTTAAGAAAACCAAAAGATAGAGTTAGGGATTTCATTGCATAAACATCTACTTAGTTCTGAAGATGGACAACAGGGTGCCAAGTGATACATTTAAAAGATTGGGAAACCTTATATAAGAGAGCAAACACACCTGACTTTACATGTGGATATCAAGATCTGGATGACAAATGGTGAATGTACCTTATCTAAAGACATGGTTAAAAAATGTTAACCTCTGTTTAGTAAGTAAGGGAAGGTTCCATATGAAGGGCTTACCTAACACCACGTATGGGTATAAGGAAGCCCATGATAGCTATCTAACCAGTTACAAGTGGTTTACCAAGAAAACGGTAATTTACTGATTAGGTACATGCTATGGTTTCCGAAGGTTTGATGTTTTCCAAGTAGGAGATGTAGAATCCACACCCCAGTAAAAAGATGAGAAAGAAAAGTCACACGAGAAAGATAACACAGGTAGTGTGACAGTGGTGATTTGCTTTGAACCTGGAGTTATTATGGATATTTCTCCCAGAGTAGATTATAGTTATGTGGAAGGCAGTAGCTGAACATGAACTGTTATCAAGAGGAAGGGATGCAGTTTTACACCAGTCTTATGAGAAACAGGATGTCCCAAGGGACATCTCACAGGAGAATGATATTCTGAATACATAATTGGAAGGATCTAAAAACAAGCAATGACAGGTATACATACCAAGAATAGGCAAGACCATCCCACATGTAATCATCTATTATTTGAGTAGTGGGGTTGAGTGTTACAGTTAGAGGAGGCTCTATTCAAGTAGTGTCCTGAAATCCCAAATGCAACTTGCTACACATAAAGACAGAGATTTTGATAGAATTTGTGATATGCTGGTCACTTACATCCTCTTAACATGGTATTTGCAAGGGTCACATAACAGAGTAACAGGATTCAAGTGTAAGGACATAGCTGAGATTTCAGGCATGACATTACAGCTGAACTGGAACTGTTAGTAGGATTTAAAGAGATTCTTATGGACATGGGTGCAATTAACATTGCCCATAGAGTCTCATGTGATTATCATGTGATTACACATTTGAAAATGTAGCAAGAGCAAGAGCATGGACGTCTTCATTTATAATGTCCTATGTTGCAGTTAGGATTTTAAGTCTGGTATAGAACCTTATTACAGTCATAAATTGTTTTGTCCTCTGACCTTAGAACTAGTAAAATAAGTTTTCTGTCTCTGAAAACAAGATGGCTGCAGTTCTGTAGACACTGCTATTCCTAGCTCTCTCAAAAACCCTGAATAAAAATACAATCCAGAGGACAAGGGAAGGACTACAAACTGAAAATATTATACAACACAAGTTCTCTCCAATATACCTTACAGCAACCTTTGGATGGCTTCAAAGCATCGTAGGAGCTGTACATACTCAAGATTAATTAAGATTACAATACATAATTTCTGCCATATGGTATTAATGGCCTGTATGATTAATAGAAATGCAAGAGGCCAACACAACGTCTAAGGAAGAAAGCAGCATGGAGACTCTGACTACAAAAAGTAAATACTCAGTTCTAGCTTCTCCAGAAAAAGATTCAACACCAAAAAGACAAAAAACAACAAAATAATCTGAAATGGCAAAAATGGCATCTAAAACTAAACAGGACCAACCAGCTAACTTAGAAGACATCAAATCAGCTCTACAACCTATTCATCATGCAATACAGGACCTCACCTTACAATTTAAATCCTTCAGAGAGTCTTTTAATCAGCTTCTAACCAGAAGTGAGAAGTCAAAGGCAAAAATACTGGAAAATGAAATAAGGGCTGACAGCATACAACAAACTAAAGACACTAATCTCAAATTAAAAGACATGCAAACCAAAATAACAGACCTTGAAGCCCATTCATGATGAAATAATATAATTATTCGAGGAGTACCTGAGCTAGTTAGACAAAATAACTTAATAACAACTATCAACAAATATTAAACATTTTACTAGATGACTCTGTTGAGAAACAGCATATAACAATAGAGAGAGCTCATTGTGTATTACGAGAAGCTCAAGCACCAAATAAACCAAGTCCAATTTATATTAAGATTTTAAACTATCAAGACATCTCAAACATCTTGCAAACTGCAAAGAAAAAAGGCTCTCTCACCTGGAGTGGCAATTGGATCTCCTTTGCACAGGCTCTTCCCCTTCAGTTAAGGCAGGCAAGACAAGCTATCCCTCCATTTTGCCGCTTCTAGAAAAATAGAAAGATAAAATTCCAAATGAAATATCCGAGCACATTAGTGTTCTCCTATAAAGAAATAAAATACTCGATCACATCCAACAAAGAGGTAAAAGTTGTATTCCTAGATATTTTTAAAGAAATACCTGCATTATAATCAGCTGGGAAAAGAAAACAGATGGTGAATCCAATGTGGCCGATTCCATGTTATCCCCCTAGGGGGAGATCATAATTGAGGTATGCCTATTTCAGGTCTTTGACTTTCCCAGTTACAGCTCTCTGGCTGGTGGGGAGGTCTAGAGTGGGACTAGAGGAACATAAAGGACGTTTCACAAGTTTCAAGCCGTGCACACTAAGAAGGTACCATTTCCCTCTGCGTCTGCCTTTTGAGCTTCCCCCCAGTAAATCGTATGTTCCAGGCAGAGTGAGCTGTTAACCCATAAGGGTTGTACAAGAATATGTAAACACCTATCATTAATAAAGCATTGGAAAAAAGGAAGTTCAGGGAGTTTACTTTATACTAATGCAGATCTCACCTCCAGTAAACACTGAATATCGACATAATAGGGAAAGGGGAAAAAAGGTACTGTGATGCAGCAATCTCTTGGATTTTAACTATAAATAACAAGTTCACTGAAAATGTGTGTTTGCCTGATGCATAAATGTTTAAACTGAATGTAAAGCCTAGGAAGGCAAAAATGTATGGTCGGACTGGTGAATAGCGTTAAAACTAGCAGGAGAGAAAGGATACTGTGGATCTAAGTATTTTATGCTCATATTGAACTGGATATACACTAGGCAAACTAGTTAACTGCAGATACTGGTGAACGCTCTAAAAAGAGGCACGTATGCTAACTCGCAAGGGCTGAATATAATCAGCTGGTATTTTAAAGCTGTGAAATTATTCATTACTTATTATATACATGTTTTTCAGAATGCCTATGCACTATGTAATACAGCTTAACTTTATTTTGCCTTTCCAGGTTAATGTGATTAATGATAAAGTAATATGGATTTAGAGAGAATAACACTTAATTACTACAATGCTAATGAGTCCGCAGCTATATAGTGGTCACTAGCTCGCGTTTTTCTGCTTTTATGAAGCCATAGGCATGCCTAAGAAGAAATGGAGAAAAATGTAATAAGAAAAATGAATGAAAAAAGTTTTCAGCATGAACAAGAATGAGTAATGCCCAGTAAGTATAGAAGCTTACACAATTAAAAATCTTTCAGGATGCACTCCTTCTGTGGTGTTTCACAACTTAAAAACTGTAATACTGAAAAAGTGTAATGGTTAAATTTGATGCTTGATATTATTTCCAAGCAGTTGTAAGAACAAATATAAGTTTATTTGGTTAGTTAAATGCTTATCAGACAAGCCTACAAATTATATTACTGAATGTAGAGCCTTGAGAGACAAAAAAATTAATAATAAGGGTAGGTTAAAAGGTTTGCAGCAGAATGATGATTTTTGAAACATGACATTTGATATCAATGTCAAGGTGCTGTGAATAATATAAAGTAGTAAAAATGTGTTAATGTTCATAATTAACTTGTTTGTCAAACTAAGATTACCTTAGTAGTATACTATAAAAAGATTGGGAGTTTTATTCAAGTTTGTGGTTCCCAATACTAATTGTTCTACACTAAAACAAAGGTAATATTGTGTTGCTATGTAAGGATTTTTCTATCCTGGCATATTCATATTAACATTAGGCACCCTTGTCTCTGGGGCATAAAGTTGTTATTAGGTCGGAAGAGGCTGGGAATGGATAGTAGGTGTTAAAAAGACTACTAGTATGCTAGGCTTTTTTTCTGTATAGTTTTTGTTTTTAGTAAGGGGAATTCCAGCTTGGAAATATCCTACTTAAGAGGTAAGTATTTTAAAACTCTCAAACAAACTCAGCTAACTAAACCAATTTCACTTATCTTTCCCCTTCCTTCTTGGTCCAGAGGGGTAATGGATATGCATTGGGGATGAGCAAAAAGGGGTGGGTGTCATTCAGCTAAATCTCAACATAAGCTTCTTATCAATAGGAAAATTTATATTCTCCATTGCCATCATCCAAGGTTATTATATATAGTAGAGGAAAATGTAGGACATTGAATCATGGAATTTAAAGGGGATTCTGTCCAAAGATAAAAGAAACCTATCTTTACACCTTGCTTATAAATCCAAGGCAAATATAATACTAATTCAGGAATCTCATTTGGCAAATGAGCAGTGGTTAAGAATTGGGGAGAAAAATGGATCAAACAGATTATAGCATCTGGTGAAAAAACTAACAGTGCAGAGATGGCTACAATAGGTAAAAAATAGTTCCAAGACAATATCATAATGTGTGACTCAGACAGAGATGGAAGATGGTGTTATATAGAACATAGCCGGCCTTAAGCATAGGCCAACTAGGCGGCCGCCTAGGACGCTGGTCTAGCAGGGGCTTTTTTCCAGTATTTATTTGGTGTAGGTATACCAGGATGGGGGCACCTGGTTGTGTGGAGGGGGACACCGTGGCTCCCCTAACTTAAGGCCATGCCTGATATAGAATGCAGAAACCATACTATAAAGAAACCTATTTTAATCCTAAATATTTATGCTCCCTGCAGTAATCAACAACATTGTTTATGTCCGTAGACAACATTTTAGCTGCATTAAAAAAACACTACTTAATCATAGGAGGGGACTGGAATGCTTATCAAGATCACACATCTCATAGATCAAACCCTAATAAATCATATAATAAACAAGCTAGTGTTTCTCTGGTAGAACATAAACAAGACTTCAAACTTTTTGATCCCTTCAAACACAAAAATAAAGATCCCATAAAAGAAAGATTTACTTTCTATACACAATGCCACAACATGTGGTCTAGAATTGATTTTTTTCTAATCACCGATATATTTTTAAACATGAGTTTAGAATGCTATATTAACACTAGATTTTTCTCTGATCACTCAAAGGTTTCACCAAGGTGATATAAGGAATTTGAGTGATAGAAGATACAACTGGTCTCTTAATCCCAGCCTCCTATTAAAGCAAGATGTCATGGAAGGTATCAACACATTCTTAAAAGACTTAGTGGATAAAATTCCTTCCTCTCAATATCCAGTAGACATTGAATAGGCCACCACCAAATCTCAAATAAGGGGTTTCATTATTAGTAAAGTTGTACATTATAAAAAGTCACAGAGGAGAGAGGAGACAATAATAAAACAAAACATGCATACATTGGAATTAGAACTGCATAAATGCTTCAATAAAAGAACTGAGGAACAACTACTTACATCCCGAAGATACCTTTACTTATCAAAGGCCAAAAGCCTTTAATTTCATGAAACAACAATCCTGGCTAAGTATGCTGAGGGAGCACAAATACCATCCTGAGTACTAGGCAGACTAATTTTCCTTCAAAAATCTACACCCACCATAACTGAAATTAACTATTTAGACAGAATATATGGAAGTAGTAGCAAAATTCTAAACCTGTTTCAACAAATTTATACACAGGTCTATGGAGAGCAAACTCTTCTAACCTCGGAGGAAGATAAAACATTATTTCTACAGAATTTATCTTTTCCAAAACTAGATACTAATCAATAGAAAATAGTGACAGACCCTATTTCACAGCAGGGAATCATTAAGATGATAAAGAACTTAAAACCTCATAAAGCACCTAGATCAGATGGGTTTATGTCAGAGTTTTACAAGAGTTTTACTCCACAAATTGCCAGAATATTGCAACATTTGTTTAATTACATTATAAATAACAAGATTAATGATATTCACCTTAATGCTTCGAAAACAATCTTCATTCTTAAAGAACAGGAAGACCCTAAAGAACATAAGTGCTACAGACCCAGCTCCCTAATAAATCTTTATGTAAAAATTTACACATCTATCCTTGCTAGTAGACTTTAAAAAATCATAGCACATGTCATTTCACCTGAGCAATCAAGATTTACCCCCTACAGGCAAACATGTGACAATACCCTTACTCTTGAAGCCCTAATAACATTTGCAAATCAAAAAAAAATCCCAATCTTCAAGATTGTTGTTAATGCATATAAGACATTTAATAGACTAAATTTAAGTTTCTTGCTATCAGTATTACCCTACTTTGATTTCCTTTCTATCTTCATTCAAATGATTAAAACACTATATGACACATCCTATACAAATTTATATATAAATAAAAACCTTTCCAATAGAATTATGATTAAAAATGGAACAAGACAAGGCTGCCCTTTATCCCCGTTTCTCTTCAACTTATACTTAGAACCACTTTTCTTTCTTATTAAACAGAATGTCTATCACAATCCTCCAATACTCTTTAATACTAATGTATTCCTAACAGCTTTTGCAGATGATTTAAATCTATATTTTTCTTACCCAAGTTCAGATATATCCAAACTACTGAAGGCCACTGATACTTTCTCGAAGAAATCTAATTATAAACTTAATTTAAACAAAACTGCTATTTTCCGTCTAAGCCCTCTTAAATTAATATTATTATATCTACACTTATACACAATCAAAATAAAACAATCTATTAAGTACCTTGGGATTAACTTTTACCAAAATAAAAAGGAATTTTATCAAAATAATATCTGGAGTAAATGGCAAAATATAGTACAGGATTGTAACAGATGGAATAACTTAAAATGACCCTTTCTATCTAAGGTTGCTATAATCAAGATGAATACATTACCTAGATTATTATATATTTTTATGACTTCACAAATGATAATATACAATAATTTCTTTAAAAAACCTACATATATTCTTAACTAAATTCATATAGTCCCCTACATCTGAAGAATATCATACCACAAACTAACTCAACCAAAAATAAATGGGGGACTTAATCTTCCAGACTTCAGATTGTATTTCAATATTATTAACTGTAGTAGGACAATAAAAATCGCAGAATATAACCCAATAAATCACACTTGGTCACCAATATGGATAACACTATGTTATAAAAATAGTAAATTTTAATCCTAAAGCACTTCCTTTTCTTGGTAAAAAAGAATTGATAACTTGCAAGATCATTGATTCAATAAAATTCTTTATCATTAATTTACAAAAACACTTTACAGCTGTAAAGCTATCAGTAGCCTTGGAAACTTTACAACCCTTACACCTTAATCCCAAATTGAGACTCAGTAACTTCATGCTCAACCTAAATAATTTCCTCTTGTTAAATGATAAACAAATCTTGAGCTTCTTACCCTTGTGTGATTGTTCTATCACTGAAATGAGAACTCATCTTAAGCTACCTAAAACATATACAATTATTTGAAGGCAAATTAAAAGAGTTCTGTTTTTGATACCTTTATAACAGTGATATAACAATTGAAGATATAGAAAACTGTCAGACCCTGTGGAAACTTATGTTATCTAGAAAAAAATGATATTGCATACCTACAGGTTGATAGTGGTGACTAAATATCAAATGATATTCTTCTCTAAATATCAGATAAAAATGTACCCTTCGATCTCATAGCAACAGATAAGAGAATCAACCAATATAACTTTGAAGATACTCCCCTTGAAAAAAAATGATGTACACTCAACTCATGATCATTAATAATGCTTATTTCACCCCTATGGTTCTACACAAATTCAACACATCAATTTCACCAGATTGTCCTTATTGTAAGTTCCAAAAAGCAGACGTACTCCATCTTTTTTGGAGCTGCAAATGCATATATAAATTATGGAACTCTATAATGATTTAACTTCAAAAGATGGGATATGAAAGGGTGACGCTGACATGGCAATTTACATTACTCCATACTCCTCCTGTAGATCTATCACTATCTCAAATTCATATTTGTCTTACCCTCTTCCTCCTAATGAAGCTTTACATTGCATCTAAATGGATGGATAGACTTGCAGTTACATGGGGAGATTTTAAACAAATGGGTACCAAACACGTACTGGCATATAAAGTGGTTATTTACAATAATAATAAAAGATCAAATCTGCTGGAAATTTGTGAAAAGTTATTTAGCATTGTATCTTCCCAATAACTGCTAGTATTTTCTTTCCCTTTGTACAATCTATTCTATATTGGATCTTCAATTTATCCCCCTTTTTCTAGAATGAATGTTATTATTTATGAAGCCTGGAAAGGATACAGAAATACCTCACAAAGAGGATTACTGGCCCCAAACAGATGCCCTATGCAGACCGTCTCAAAAACCTCCAGCTTTACTCTGTCACATATCGCCTACTCAGAGGCAATCTCTGCCTAACATACAAAGCTATGTCAATCCCAGAGCTGTTGAACATGCTCCACTTAAAGAAATTCCAATTCCTCTGCGCTACATGCTCTAGGAACCTAAACCTTGTCATTACAATAAACAGAACATGTACCTATGAACCTAGATAATTAATTACATGGCTTAATTAGCGGAATGACACTGATGTAAATAAGTGTATTATAGTAATATGTATGTTTGGTATAGCTTTGTTAGTGCATTATGTCTGTATTTTTATTTTTTCTTTATTAACTTGGTGTCTGATAACATAAAATCAAATAAACTTTTTTGGAAAAGAAAAAAAAAAGAAGGTTCTGTCTCTAAAGCAACTACAAAGAAATACTATCAACTGATATCAGAAATGTTAGAGAAAGAGGATTGTAACCTTAGAAATAGCGGAAACAGATATTTTAATATTCCAACATTAAATGATAGGGGCCAGAAAATACATATGAAAAGCTATAAAATCTCAGTGCTGTGGCAGAAATGCAAATATCTCATAAAACCTCTTAATACATATGCACAGCAGGAAATAACTCACCCACATATAGCACCTCAGGACATAAAAAAGCATGTTAAATATACTTTAAGCAGGCAAATTCCCTTGCACAGAATAACAGCCTGGAAAATATGATTAGATGCAGCAGTAATAATTAATATACGTATAATTATAATAATTAATATATGTATTTCACACAGTTGCTAGCTGTCAACATATAGACCCTTATTGGTACTTTGTTATCTACATGGAGGTGGTTATTGGTGCAGTGAGGAAAACAAAAACAACAAAGCATATGACCGTCACTCACAATGCCCACAACCTGACTTACATGAGCACTGCAGTTTGTTGTTATAAAACATTACTGGCTGGATTCATGGATGGCTACATGTCTCACTGCTATCGTGTGTGCATCATACAGTGACTCCCACAATTTAACATGCTATTTTGTACTCATTAAATGGCTCTACATGCTGTGTAAATCTGCCAAACAAAGGTAAGTGGCAGAGTATGCTAATGAAACTATAACTATCTGAATTACATGCTAATTAAACAATCTAAGAAGACAGAGCCATTCAGGAAACTATAATGTAATCATGTATACTTGGCGTAGCTCTTTGCTGTGAACTCCACAACCTGATAGAATACAGACAGCATTACACTTAGAAAATAAAGCAATGCTAAGGGCTGCTGCTGCTCTCTTGCATGTGTATGTGCAACAGACACAAATGTATGCTGCTGTTGCTAATAACAGACATCGACTAGGGAAAAAAAGGGTGTTCAAACCTGTTTCACATATCATGGACCACGACATTGAAATATTACAGTGACACATGACTGATATGGAAACACTACAGGAACATTGCAGCCTCTGCTGTACCCACATCAGACCCAGCAGAAATCGAGGACAACCTATACCAGTGGAAACTAAGGCATGTGTAGCATTAAGAATATAAGCTACTGGTACATTCCAGAGACCCATAGGGGATATATATATATATATATATATATATATATATATATATATATATATATATATATATATATATATATAAGGGCTGTCACAGGCCTCAGCCTCCAGAAGCACCAATATCTAAATGCTATGCTAGAACATGCAAGGGAATACATCTATTTTCCATGCACACCAGAGGATAGAGCAAGAGCAATGCAGGAATTTTATGCTGTAACACACTTCCCTGACGATTTAGGGGCCATAGACTGCACTCACATAAAAGTAAAAGCTCCATCTGGTGAACAGCAAAGTAACTACATCAATAGGAAGGGGCATGTGCAGGCAACCCAGGCAGTTACCATGCCTCACATGTATGGCACATCTCTCAGCTCTACACAAGGTTTGCTAGGGGTGATGTTCCAACAGGCCATCTACTGGGTGATGCAGGCTATGCAATGCGGCCATGGCTCATGACACCCATCAGAAATGCACACACACCCACAGAAGAAGGATAACAATGATGCCTAAGTTCAAACTTGATACATCATTGAGTGTGTGTTTGGCATGCTGAAGTCATGTTTCTGTAGACTAGATATATCAGAGGGTGTGCTGCAGTATGACCAGTCACCTCTACAGAAATTCTCACAGTCTGTGTTATGTTGCATAATATCATCTTGAGGAAACAACTGTAACAGGGACAGCAAGGGCAGGAGCACACATTCCTAGAGTATAGGCAGGGCCAGCACCTCCAGCACATACAGACAAGGATTCTGATGGAGAATCTCCAGCTGCAGATGTAGCCGGCAGATGTAGGCATGCAGAATATGCCCTTTCCCTGGCTAAGAGGCAAAGGATAGCGCGCGCACACACACACACACACACACACACACACACGCACACATGCACAAACGCACAAACTCACACATACACACACACACACACACACACACACACACACACACACACACACACACACACACACACACACACACTCACACACACACACATGCACACACACACACACACACACACACACACACACACACACACACACACACACACACACTCACTCACTCACACACACACACACACACACACACTTACCATCTAAGTTGCAAAGGACAGCCTACGCACTTACCATCTAAGAGGCAAACAATAGCACACACACACTCACCACAGAAGGAATACACATAACAACCTAAGCACATGTAAGTATTAAAACTGATGCCAGCCAATGTCCACAATCTTTACTTTCCCATGTAATGGCTGTATACTGATAGTATCAGAGAGAGACAACCCCAAAGGATATGACTCATACCTGCAGTAAAGTCAAGGTAAGTGCAGAACCTGTAGTATAAAAACAAATGCATAAGGAGATAAGCTTAACTGATATACTGCATATTTTAGTCATAAATGAATTCAATCCAGACCTGTGTTAGGGGTCCATCGATGGCATTCTTGCCTTATAGGAATGATATCTGAAATATACAGCTATGCAATTTTCACAGTAACCAGCAGCAACCGGTCATTTACTCACTGCTCACAAAAAAGTCAGCAGGAGATTATATCAGCACTTACACAAGTATAAGTATAGGAAGGAATGACATATCAGTGATTTGAATGCATGGCTTACAATACTAATTGAAAAAAAATAAATCCTTCCTAAACAAGCATGTACAAAAACATCCCAGATGTTCTTGTTTGATAGATATGCATAAAATTAACATAGTGTGAAAGACTCATTTAGCTATCCACTCATTGCATCAGATACATTTGTAACCCTAAATCAAACCCAAATGAGCAAAGGACATGACACATTCATCATCATTTGCACAGGGTGGGGGTTGGGGGGGTGCAGGACAAGGCTGACACTGAAGTAGTGAGTGTGTGTGACAGTAACACACACACAACATTCAGTAAAGTAGGAAATATCTCAGGGTTACTAACAGGCGATGAATCTTAATCAACATTCAAGGCTTGCTTAGCTTGCAAGTGTGTGAGTCAGTATGGTCAGTTTTCATAAAATGTGTGTGTGTCTTCATGAACACAATCAAGCTCTGTGCTAGAGCTACATCCTGGCATATTGGACAAATAGGAGACATGCAAGGTAGAATTGTCAGTCGTGTGCCATTGCTCCTCAGTATGCAAAGTGCCTCTGCCAGGAGGTTCACTGCAATTTCCATGTCTGCTCATTGACATGGGGGGTGATACCTGAACAAGAGAGATGTCTGCTGGATGAGGTCTTTTCATGAGTACATCTAGGACCACAATCCTGTGGACTAACATATCTGGGTGTGGACGCCTTAATATCTGATGGAGCAATGGAAGTATTGCCACTAAGGGAGTGGGATCTGGCACAGCTATGTCAGCTAATACCAGAGGATGTTGTGGCTCTATGGACACATGGATTCTGACCCACCCCAGCAGATGTTCCATCACAGACACTACTCAATCTAGTGTGCTACTCATCCTATACAGTGAGTTGCTCACATGGTTGAAGCAGTCACACATGTCAGAGTGCACCACTTGTCGGACTCTCACTATGTCTTTTGAAGCCCTGGTGGAAAGTGCCTTTGCCTCCATGATGGCCCTGTACATACATCTGATGATGTATAATGACACTCCAGCATCAAGATGATGGTGGACAGTAAGCCTCCTCTGAGCTCCTCTAGCAATCCTCCTGTGTGGTATCACACCCTCACGATGGCTATGGGAAGACTCAACCAGCTCTGCAACTGAAGTAATCATACTACCCAAATCATCTGTGCCACCGTCAAATGGCTCAATACCTAAGGGCTCAATGGGAGGGGTATGTGTATGCATAATGACTGGGTCCAGAATAAGGCCAGTGGATGCATGAGCCACAATCTCAGTTTCAGACTGAACCTCTGCACTCCCTCACTGGGCCTCTGTATCACCACCACCATCATCAGAGGTCACCAATATTCTAACATCAGGTGGTACAAGTTCTACACTGCCACTGTCTGGTTCACCTCTGATAATATGCAGCAAACACAAGACAGAGAGAAATAGTGACTGGAAATAATCCAAACTGTGTTGTAAACACTCATGTTAAACAATTTCAGATGCTAAGGGAATACAATACTTACTCTCTCCTCAGACTTACATCTAACTAATGGGTATTACTATCAAAAAACATTTGTGCTTACCATGTGCAGGAGGTCTTTCTAATGGTAATTCTGATGTCTGTAAAAGAAGAAGGCAATAGAAAGAGGACTAATAAGCATCACAATGTAAATGACACAAGGACAAGTGAATAATGCTCTCCTTATCTTCCCCTTAAGAAATATCTCAGAATCAAGTAGACTGACTATTCTCCCCAACACAGTCTCTGTTCGACTCTGCCTATGCTAAGGCAAACTTCTCAATCTTTCTAGAAGTACAAGTATTAACACATAATGATGCCTGGAATGGCAGTAAATGCATTATATGTAGCATATCTGGAAGTTCTTCTAAGGACATACATGGTCTGCCGTCCACATCAGCACCAACATCAAGGAGTCTGTGTGAACACTCTGCTGAGCTGTTGGGATTTCTGTCAGTGGACAGAAACAATTTGGTTTCACTGCATGGTGGATCAGTAGCAGGACCAGCCCCATATTCATCTGTTCTCATACTACCACATCTGCTCTTCTGTGAGTCACTGTAATTATATCAGTGGCATGGTGCTGCATCTGACTATAGTATCTGGCATGGAGACCCACTGCATTTACTTCAATGACCACCTGCTGCCATATGCTTTTGTTGGCAGGCACATCACCTCTGCTTCTACCAAGCAGGAAGGCTCCATGACAACCCAATGCTTTGATGAGGACCTCATTCTCTGTATCACTAGATAGTGGCTTGCATGGAACAGGTGGTCTGGGTGCCACAAACCTGTATGACATGGAACAGAAAAAAGACAAAACACATCTGTAGCATTTACAGGAATTATTCTTTTCAAATAAAATCTGTGCACCCATTCTCAAAAAAAAAAAAAAAAAAAAAAAACAATTGAACAAACAATGTTCATTTTGGATTACACACATAAGAAAAATTGTAATACATTATTATTACATCAGTTTTATTATCATATCTTTAATGAGGACAACAGTTGTTTAACTGCCTACTGGATAGACATATTATCAATAAATAGGCAAAAATTCAAAGTAGAAATGCCAGGACAATTTCCTTGGTCTCTTCACTGTTGTGAACATTGCTACGGGACATCTGAGAAGCCTAACACCCTTGTTAGTTCTACATGCACAACCCATTGAAGTTGATAATAAACACAATACACTTGTTTGCCATAGATGTTGAAATTCTAAGGGCAAATGAGAACACAATGTTTTGAGCAGCCATTCCATTTTTTAACAAACTTTGAAAGCACAGGGAGAACTGACACATCAGCAGTTTACCAACAGTGAAAGAAAAAAAATGAATACAGATAAAAAAAATGATTTTGCATATTGAAATACATTCCAAATATGAAAATGCAAGCAATTTATGAAGAGGATAAACATACCTTATGAAATAATGCAGTAATTTGTAGAAAACTCTTCTGCAAGTAAACATCAGAGTATATCAAATCCGTCTCCCCTCCTTTCAATTCTATAGCAAAGCATTACCATTATATAGTGTAGATTCAGCCCTCAGAGCACCGTGAAGATGCAAAATGAGGTGTTAGATCATTAGGATTCATGAATACTAAAAATCACTTGGTGTAGGGGGTAAACATCTTGTAAGCAGCTACACAATTATGTGACAATTGTTAACTGCTAATGGCTTGCAAGTGTTAAAGATAGAGTACTCTGACTACAACAAGCAACACTGAAGAGAATCTTTTCTCTGAAGTGTTTATATCATGCAGAGAACACTTAAGGAAAAAAGTGGAAGCACCTTGAGAACTATGAGAACAACCTTAAAAACACTGATATTCTCTTATTAAAAAAACACTTTCCATCCTCTGCTTAAAATATTTTCTGAAATTTCAAGCAGCTATATTACATATTGAAACAAAGATGCAAAACAATGCCCATTATATTGCATTTCTGCTAGTTGAGCTGATAGGATGAGCAGTTACTCAGAAATAAAGAAATAATTTGCTGGCAGTGTTGGCAAGCTTACATTAATATGATGTGGGCTATGATTATCTTACATTATTTCTCAATATCACATTCCTCTAGACATATTCAAGCAAATGAGAAAGGAACACTTTCTGATCTTTCTACTGTTAGACCTGTAATTTGTTGGTCTTCTAAGTCAGATCTTTATGGTATGTACATTTTATGATTACTACTCTAAACCTATGTTGGCGGCAGTGTAGTAAGAAACATAACTGAGTGTTATTGCACTGAATTGAGAGTTCATATCCGGATGATGTGCTTGTTCAGAGAGTTACTGCACATTTCCTGAACATCTGATCAGACTGCAACACACACACAGAGATAGGAAACCTCACAATCCTGCATTTTTACTATTATTCCCCTGATATTTGATATTGCTGACATTTTTCTTCTTTTATTGGGTTCATCATCTGTGCACAGTTTGTCAAAGTGCACCTTGGACTGGTAGTATTCCATGACAGTGAATGAGAGCCCACTCCACAAGGTGTAAACTGAGAAATTTAATTTGGAATGCCATCACTAGCAGATTGTAGTGTGGCACAGCACTCCGTATAGCAGTAAGAGAAGAAATTCTACACCTCACCTAAGTATCACTGTATCACATGGTGAAAATGGAATGAGTTTAAAGAAAAAGGAAAGAGGGTGAAGAGTTTGGATCCAGCTTGAAGCCACATATTCTTTGTAATGTTTGCAGCAGATGTGAAAATGCAACATGTGTCTTTTTAACGGTATAACTGTTGATGAATGGAAATACAAGTCATGTCTGTCTTTGTGTTTTGTGGTATAGAATATAAATTGTTATATCTATTTATCTATCTATATCTGTCTAGCTACCTCTATATATATATATATATATATATATATATATATAGGATCACTACATAATCTCGAAATGTTGGAATATTGAATTCCAAAATCTCGAGACTATATAGCAGAAACCCCTAAATACTGAAAGACCAGAAGTACGAAATTCAAAATCCAGATGTTCGGAGATATTGAAGTAGTGCTTCTGGTGTTGTGGCTTGTTGATGGATAGGTGGAAGTTCAGGTAATTATCTATGTGTAAGTGTGTTTGTTAGGGGCTTTAGTGTGTGTCAGTGTGTGTGTCGTGACTGTGATGTGTGTGTGTGAGGGAGTGTAAAATATGTGGGTTTGAGTTTCCCTTGTGTGTCTGTATGATCTCAGAGTTACTATATTTAAGTAGGGGGGTGTGGGGGGTGCAGGGGGGGCCTGCCCCCCTGTTTATTGTGGGGGAAGTTGTGTGTATGTGTGTGATATATGTGTGTTGTACGTTTGGGATCTTGAATTTCGCGCTTCAGGTTTTTCGGCATTTAGTGGTTTCGTCTATATAGTCTCGAGATTTTGAAATTCGATATTTCAAAATTTCGAGATTATGTAATGAACACCTATAGCTATATATATATATATATATATATATATATATATATATATATATATATAATTTTTATTTATTTTTTGCCTTTGCAATTTGCACGCTGCTTGGCAAAGGACAAACAGGGCTCAAAAGTGAAGGAAAAAGTGAAACATTTAATTCCCATATTCTTCATTAGTCAAACACACCTGTCACTGATGCACTATATTTGAATGAGTGAGTGATGTGCACAAAATATATACCTCTCTGTGTGGCACAAGTTGTAAATGCAGTGACTTTAAACCCCTAAAAGATTTGCTCTGGGGTTCATATGCATCCTGTGTAAAGGGAATTCAAAACCTATTGCTCAACATTTATGACCAATTTCCATCAAAACTTCATATGTTATTTTTTTTTTCTGTATCTTCCTTTAAGCATTTTCTTGTTTACAATACTAACTGAAAAAAATTCTTCCAAAAGAAGATAAGCGTAACTGATATACTGCATATTTTTCGTCATAAATGAATTCAATCCAAACCTGTGTTAGAGGTCCACCGATGGCATTCTTGGCTTATAGGAATGATATTTGAAATATACAGCTATGCAATTTTCACAATAACCAGCAGCAACTGGTCACTTACCAACTGCACACAAAACAGTCAGCAGGAGATTATATCTCCACTTACTCAACTATAACCAGGGTTCCCAGACATCCCTATTTGGGTGGGACTGTCCCGAGATCAGCAGCCTGATCCTGAGTCCCGTCCTGCCAGTTTAAATCCCGGGCAGCCTCCACTTTTTTTTTTTTTGATTGGCCTGTATACCGGCATACGGGCCAATCAAAAATTGCTAAACACTGAGCTTCTTGTGTTTAATGCGGAAGTTACATATGCATAAAATCAACACAGTGAGAAGGATTCAGGCAATCAAGCTTACCTGCTTAAGGAAAAAAGTGAAAAATTTTATTTGGGCAGCCTATTGTAGCACAAGCAAGCTTAGCAGGGTCATAGATGTTAGCATGCACTCTAGACAGTACAACATCCACCTGTTCTGTGATGGTCTGTATGGCGCAAGGTGTAAGTGCAGTGACTTTAGAGACAGAACACCAGCCATCCAGTGTTCAAATCACAATAAAACTTCTTTTCACAAAGAGCGATAAGAATATAATTTCTTAAAACACTTTGATTAGGAATGTAACTCTACATACAAATATTTACCATAAGTAGGTTGATTGCAAGAAATGTATCAGTAATGATTTGATAGCTATCCTTTCCTACGTAGCATAACTCATTAATGCCATACTTATGAAATCAAGTTGTTTGCATGTGTAATTGTGTAATCATGTCAGTTATGAAAATTGATTTAAATGCACTTGCATATCTATGATGGCCACAATACTTTAGTTAAAATCATCTTGACTCCTCACATAGTCCAACTGTATGTTTAGGACATTATGTGTTGTGAACTGTATATGTATCATACCCCAGCCTGTATTACTCAGCTCATGAAAATGTGTCAATCTGACATATATTTAAAAACAGTAATACTGCTTCTTTCATGGGAATACAGTTCCCAGGACTTCTTAAAGTCATACACATATACAGGCTTATCTGAAGGATAGCTCCATTCATACTAAATGTAATATATCTGTAATGACCAGATTAGAAATGTAGTTCTCCTGTAGCCCACAGAGATAATAACCTCACTTGAATTTATCATTTATTTATTTCACAAGTTTGATTCCCACTATTCACAACTAACTTTTTACAGTGTGTGATTCCCAAATAGATTATGTCCCAAGTAATCGTATTTAACCTTCAAAAGACCAAGGCTTACAAGCCTAACCACTATGCATGTTATTGTTGACCAATGGAAAAAGTGTTGAGCATCACACATGGCAAATTTGATTGCCATGTTTTACACCTTCATTACTGTTTGATAAAATGCCTTCCTCTTTGTTTGGTAATGGATCTCTTTGCTTTCCACTGTGCAAATACAGTTGGCATGAGTGTACGTGTTTGCGCACTGGTTGTTAAACACAAGATTGTAATTTGTCACCAGTCCAGACACAGAATTGTTTACTTGACTTCTGCAGACATGGCTAGTGAGGGAGATGATGATGTTAAATTCAGAGCACAGAGCAGAGCTGGGGTTGAGGAGTCCAGAATTTTTGTGGCACTCCTTATAAAGCACTACAGCAGTAGGCTGCTACAGGGGGATACTGGCTCTCAGTATAAGACTGAGGCTTGGAATTGCATAAGCAGGGCAGTGCCCAGTGCAAATGACATTCCACATACTGGAGAGAATTGTTGTCCCCACTACAGTGACCTGAAGCAGTGCAATAAGGACCTCTTTAACTGATGGGAGGATGAGTTTAGAACTACTGACACAGTACTGTATAGCTGCTGAAGCCATTGAAGTAAACAGGGAGGCACACCAAGAGAGGTTAAATCACCTCAGAGAGATACAGAGGTACATATGCATCAGGTATTACTGTAAGTCTAATAACTATTGCAATTATATGCAATAAGGCAATACTGAAATAAATGGTTGTATTTATAGAAATGCAATTGATTAATAGTGCAACAGAGTAAGATGTTCCTATTATACTTGGATATATCAAAGGTGTACTCACTGGATAATCATAAATGTGTATTTTGTGAAATTATATAGTCATGTTAAATGCTATGGATCTAATTCTCCCCCTTTTTTTTTTGGTTCACCTAACCCCTTCTCTCTCATTTTTCTTTTTTTGGAATATTTTATGTGGCTTAAACATGTTCTTTTGTCATACGTGTTTGATTACACAACCTGACATTCAGTAGGGAGAGGCAAACTGACCACTGTGGATTGGCATCCATCCACAGACTGCAGCACCAACACCCAGCACTTCAGGGTCCTCAAGTGTCAGCACAGCCTCCACATCCCCTGCCCTACTCACTCCATCTATGCAAGTAGCTCTGACTCTGCTGCTGGTACAGTTGTACCCTCCAGTAGTAGTATTAGTGCAGGTGGTGATTTTGCCACCTGCCAAGATCTGACAGGGCTGATGGTGGGTATCTAGGAAAGGGGCCTTGATGCTCAAATTGGACATTTAAAAAATGTGCTTTGTGATATTGCTAAGACAATGCCATGTTGAGCAATGACAAAAGAAAATGAGACAGGAAACAGTGATGACAGTTCTGAGGGTGAGGACTAGATTCTCACTGGTCTAAGACTTGACACAGGTTCTCCTGCAATGTCTACTACCTATCCCCGTTCATGGTGTCTCCCAACCTTTTGTATCCATAACCATCCCTGTCTGTCTTGTATGTCCTGTATATCTACACCTGCTTCCTTACCTAGCCTACCTACCTGACCTTCACATTCCTAAGTGCCTTCCAAACATTCCACTCTCTTTGTAAGTAAAAAAATAAATAAAAAAAAAAATAGGCACCTGTCTCTCAAAAAATAACGACTCATACAGAGCTCTCCACTTCACCTATGTGTCTTTTTGACACACTTGATTTGATACAGTTGGCTCTACAACATTATTCTGTTGTTGTTACATATTCTTGGTGTACTTACAATTCAGATTCGGCAAATTCTGTCCATACTTCTACAATTATGTTGCGAAGAAGTGGACAGCTATGGTTTAGCCCCACTACCTTCCTGCAAATTCACTATTCTTTCCAGTGACATCCCCTTTGCTTCCCCACCCCCCATCATTTCACCACTTTCCTATCAACCCCTTTTTCACACATTTCATCTGTTCAAAAATAAAATTACACACAACACAGAGGTTGGCAATGTGGTCCAATGCCAAGTAACTGTGAATGGCTGTTCATGTCCTATGGCAAAAAACCTGGTCAGTTGTTGCCATCACCTGCAGTAGTCCAGTTATCCTCATGCAAAGCTGCTTAGACATGCTGTGCTATTGGAATACAGAGTAAAGTCAGAATAAAGGCAATACAATAACAGTCATTTGACTACTGCATGTAACAAAGGCAATACGATAACAGTTCTTTGACTGCTGGATGTAACAAAGTGCTACTTTTTTGTGGAGTATTGATATAAATCGCTTGCCTGAGGACTGATTTTTGTCCATAGCATCAAGAGTTAGATTCCATAAGTATGTCCATTATTTCTTACTGTGATGTTATACTTCTGTGACATACCTCTTAATTTTTATCCAGTTATGACTTTTAATTAACAGATTTTGAATACTGTTGAAAAAATATTTGCAAACAGAACCTTGTCCATAAGGAAGAATTAGTAAACCACCCTTATTCCATTTATGTCTTAATTAGGTTTTGCCTATCCTAGAGCTTCTTCATCTCTATAGCCATTAGTTAATGATACAGAGCATGACAGATGAATAATGAGGACACAACATAAAGATGCACATTAATAATGCATAACAACAGTCTTTGAAGTCTTTGATATGTGTCTGTCCATCTGTTTCTGTCTTCACCCCTTTGTACTGTTGACTATTCACTCTGCTAATGGATGTAAATTTCATTCTATGACATTTTCATGCTATCATTAATTTGTTGAAGACTAAAATCTATATATTCCATTGGCTGAATAGGTTATCACTGTCCCTTCAATGGCGGGATTTGACATTTGCAGTGAAGGAATTCCCTTGTAAGGTGTTAACATAATGCTCAAGTCTATACATTTAAATTTTCATCTTAACGACAGTTCGAATCCAGCATTAGGTGAAATTCTTACTGCCTGTTTTTTAAGTATCTTTCTTGTGAATGTGTTTCCTGTGTTATCTGTCTAACACCCTTCTGTTTTATCAGTAGAAGTCCTCAGCACTTGCTCAAGATCATCAAATGAGCAAGTTGGGAGGGTGGCCTAATGGTTAAGGTGTTTGCCTTACAAACACAAAGTGCAAGGTTTGAGTCTCACACGGGATAATTAGCTAGACTTACAATGGCTTGCAAGGGCAGTTAGCCTAGTACTAACCTATAAGTGCAGTATGTGATGCTAAATGAAATTTCAAGTGTCATTGCAAAATGTGGTGAGTTTTTGCCTTACACAGCATAGCCACGTTTAGCTTAGCACAAATACCATTACATCTCCAGCACTATACTAACACAGAGTTAGAGTGATAAACTGTGATACACTTACTCTTCCATATGTATCACACAGCTGGATATCATGTAATGTGTAAGTGCTGCCTACCTAATGCTTGTATTGAACATGATGTGTCTCTTAGAAAAACACCTCTGGTCACAGCCACTGAGTTCCAAGCATTTATTGTCAACCAAATAGCAGTCATCACCAACAAGTTAAGTGCTTTCATCCAAACACTGATTGGATTTCCTCAGAACAACATAATACTGAAACCCAACCCTTAAATACCCACACCCTCCCTACTTAACAATGTTAATTACACAATAAATGTTAATTACACCATAATTGGTAAAATCATACTAATAAGACTTCAAAATATTAAAATATTGTTATAAAGTAATTCAAAAGTAATATAGAGTAAATAAATAAAAAAAATAAACTAACTAGCGTAGGCAGGGGGCAAGCCCCCCCCTGCAGCCCCCACATTCTCCCTACTTAAATATACCAACCACACTACATTGAGGTAAATGGAAATCTCCCCCAAATGGAGATTTCCCTTTACCTGCGTGATGTTCAACACTTTCAACATTGTCGTGCCGTCAATATCGTATTCGATATTGTCAGCTTACCACAACGTGAAGTAGACCCATTAATCAAGATGTGGAATGGGTCACCCAGGTTATTCAAAACTGGGAGCTTTTACAATTGGATATGAATGTTGAACAGAACCTGAGAAATGCCCCAAGATTCGTGTTTAGAAAGGATAAGTTCCTTAAGGATATTTTGGAGATGATTAGCAGGATCAAGCCCTATAGTACCAACAGGGCAGCAGATAACTTTGAATGTGGAAGGTGTGCAATTTGTAAATATATCAAAGAAACTGGAAATAAGTTGTGTATTAATGGGTCTAATATAGGAATATATGGGCATTTTAATTGTGTAAGTCAAAATGTGGTCTATATGGCTAAATGTGAGCACTGCCCAGCATTTTACATTGGAAAGGCCAGTAGGCATGTTAAAGAAAGGGTCAGTGAGCATTTATTGGATAAAAAAATGGGAAAACCACTAATGCTTTAGCTAGGCACATTTCTAAATATCAGGGGCATGCCTTTAGATTTTTAGTGTTACAACAATTTGTTAAAAGATGTGGAAGGTAGGATTTTAGATGTGCATCTGGACATTTGCGAATTAAATTGGCAATTGCATCTGGATGCAATTTGCTTTTTGGCCCCAAAACTTGGACTGAACCACAAAAGGAGGGGGAGTATCAATATTCGTCAAAGATACCCACACCTCCAGGTTGGTGGCACAGCACGAAGCATCAGAGACTATCCATGTGAAACTAACAGTGGGTAAAACTGCCTTCCAGTTTATAGCCTGCTACAGACCACCCTCCCAAACCCAGGAACCCCACTCAGCCTTCCTGAGAACACTGGAAAATATGAAGGTCTCTCCAAACACCATTATATTGGATGACTTCAACTACCCAAACATAGACTGGGAGCATTACTCTAGCTCCAACACCCTAGCCCAAAGGTTCCTAGAATTTATAAACTCAAATGCTATGGAACAACTTGTTACCACTCCCACAAGAGGGGAAAACATACTGGACCTGATCATCACCAACATGGGGACTCTATGCTCCAGACCAGAAGTGTATCCCTCACTGGTAATATCAGACCATAAACTAATCTCACTGAATATTCACATCCCGACCCCACCCCCTGCCCAGAAAACCACAGTGAAAAACTTCTCTAAAGCAAATTTCACACTCCTCAAAACCGAGGTGGAATCCTTGAAATACCCCGGGCCTGTGGAAAATACGGCCCAGACTGCAGAATCCTTTGTAAACGCATTCTATGAACACCTTCAGGAATGCATGGATCATGCAATCCCAAATAAAACCAAGACCCAATCCCCGAAAGGCAGATGCCCTGTCTGGTGGACCCCAGCCATAAACAAACTATACAACAGAAGGAGGAAGCTACTACATGATAGAGCAAAATCCCAAAAAGGGAAGGCATCTCTGATCAGTATTAGCAAAAAGCTACGGGCACTCATAAAATCGTCTAAGGCCAGCTTCGAGAGAAAAATTGCACAGGACACTAAGGATAATCACAAGGCTTTCTTTAGTTATGTTAGGAACCTGGGTGGGAATTCCCAGATATGCTCAGAATTAGTCCAAAATGACAAAAATACACAGAACCCACAGACATTGCCAACATCCTAGCTGACAGGTTCAGCACAACCCCCCCCACCACCAAAAGGGCAAATATCTATCCCAGCAGAGTGCTGCTCCCCTGACATCTCAGATGCTCAGGTAAGAGCCACCCTCTCTAAAGCAAAAAACACAGCATCAATGGGACCAGACGGTGTCACAGGCTGCATCCTACATGAACTCAAAGAAGAGCTAAACCCAAACATAAAACTACTGTTCAATCTCAGCCTTACTACAGGATATGTACCCAAAGAGTGGCGTACAGCAACATTGGTTCCTCTCCAGAAAGGTGGTGCCTCAACGGATCCTGGAAACTATCACCCCATAAGCCTAACTAGCTTGGTCTGCAAAGCTATGGAAAGGATCATCATGGACCTCATAAATAAAGATATTGGGGACCTACAGACACTAGATCCTACACAGTTCAGCTTTGTTAAGGGCAGATCCTGCCTCTTAAACCTGGTCGATTTCTTTGAAACAGTCACCAAGGCCATTGACGAGGGGAAGGTGGTCCACACAGCCTACCTGGACCTCGAAAAAGCCTTTGATACAATACCCCACTCAGGCATTATAGATAAGCTCACCAGCTTAAATATAAACCCCTATGTCACTAGATGGGCTGCAAACTGGCTCAAGGACAGAACCCACATGGTTAGAATTGCTGGAGCCATGTCAGACTCCAAACCAGTTAGAAGTGGCGTCCCACAAGGCTCAGTCTTGTTCGGTATATATTTCCCGGAGGTACAGGCCAACACGGAAGGGCTGTGGCTGACCAAGTTCACAGATGACTGCAAACTGGGCACCATAATCGACTCTCCAGCTGATACAAGCTTACTGCAAAAGGGCCTCATAGAAACAGACAACTGGTGCCAGAGCCATGGCCTAAAGCTAAACGCCAAAAAGTGTATAGTCATCCCCTTTGGGAAAAACATAGTGCCCACAAATTACCACATAGGTGGTAATCCATTAAGTACAGAAGAAATAATTAGGGACCTGGGGACCCAAGTTGATAGCAATCACTCATTTGACAACCACGTGGCCAAAGTGGTTAAAAAAATATTTTATATAGCCCACCTAATCATGAAGGGATTCACATCTGGATCAGGGGAGGTCATCGTGCCTCTTTACTCATCCCTCATCAGGCCCATAATTGAGTACAATGCCCCTTTTGGGATGTACCATACCAGACACCTGCAGCAACTGGAAAGACCTCAAAAGTACCTCACCAAGAGGATCGAAGGGCTCAAACAGATGCCATATGCTGCCCGAGTAAGGAAACTCCAGCTCTACTCAGTGGCATACCAACTGCTAAGAGGCAATCTGTGCCTGATGTATAAAGCCATGTCCAACCCGGAATTAATGGACATGCTGCACCTCAGAAAATCCAAATCCCATCGAGCTACGTGCTTGAGAGACTTGAACCTCAGCTCTGAAATAAATAGGACATGCTGGAGGGACAGATTCATAACCCAGAGGCTCCCTTCACTCTGGAATAAAATCCCAGTCCAGATTAGGCAGAGTCCCTCATTGACTCTCTTCAAGAGGAATCTTGATGAGTGGATGGGAGATCGTAGGTTTACCCCAGGTATCACTTCTGTGTCACTGTTAAACAAAGGCACAGTATACTAACCTCGAAAAAGGGCATAGCAAAATTAATTTAAAATGGGTGGGGAAAGCCAAACACACTCTGGATGGGCTTATAAATGCCATAGGGCAGATAGCCTAGTATGAACCTATGAACCTATGCAACCAATTTCCCAGGTATTAATGACAGCATGAGTATTTCTGCTTTGTTAAAATTAAAGTACATTTTAGGGTAAGTACCTAAAGCTTTTTATGTGGTATGTTTTATATTTATGCGTGTATTGCTTTGCAACACTATTTTAATATTTTAACATTTTGAAGTCTTATTAGTATGATGTATTTAATAATTACAGTGTAATTAACATTGTTAAGTAGGAAGGGTGTGGGTATTTAAGGGGTGGGTTTCAGTGTTATGTTGTTCTGAGGAAGCCCTAAAAGTGTTTGGATGAAAGCGCTTAACTTGTTGGTGAAGACTGCTATTTGGTTGACAATAAATGCTTGGAACTCAGTGAATGTGACCAGAGGTGTTTTTTTTTTCTTGTGGACAATGCTGTGTCTCTTACAGTATGTGATTGAAAGTACAGCATGAGTTCCTTAGTGAGCATAGATAATCCACCTAAGTGTTATTTCTACTGCCAAAGGTTCGAATTCTGACATATATTATACAGTAATGTAGTTTTTCTCCATATTAATATTACTTGTGTAAGTGTGTGCTCCAGTTGTTAACAACAAAACACCATCCTCATGTCAACATCATGTTTCTGATTTCCTACATCTTCTTCAACCAGATGTATGTAGATATACTGGTTATTGTCCCTCCTCCACCTTTGCTATCCCTATATTAATCAGCTAATGGTACAGGACAGGATACATTCTGAATGATAAATCAAGTAATACAAACATACCATAAAGATGTTCATAAATGTGCCATAACATAAAATCTTATGTGTCTCTGCATCTCTGGGTCCCGCATCACATATTCTGGCTCATCACATTACAATGTAATATGTTTAGTTGGCTGATGTATGGCATGTTCATCTTATATCATTTAGTTTACTGTGAGGAATCATAATGCCCACATGTCACAAGACATCCTGCCCTACACACATACTTTAGAACACATGCCATCCTTGTAGTGTTTAATAAATTATATACCCAATTTAGTTATGATTTCCCTTGAAGCATGGTCAATGTGTAGTAGGTATAAAATATTATTTCAGTAGGCATTACTCATACAATTTGGGCAAACAACATATTTTAGGATACTTATTCCTATATAGTCCTATAGTCATGATCAAAATTAATTATGATAATCACATTCTGATACCCTTTGCAGGATGATCTGTATACTGGACTTGAACCCTGCTTTTTTATTTAGTTCATTAAGCTTGCACCTTGTGCCAAAGAGAAAGTTAGGTGGCAACTGGATTTTCTCTACTCAATACTGTCCAGAGTGCTGATGGACATGCATCACTGCTAAGCCTGTTTGCTCTATAGAAGGCTAATGAAATTAAAGTTTTCACTTGTTTCCTTCAGTAGTGAATCCTGTTTGCTCACTATGTAAAGTCACACAAACCAGGAAGCCAAGCACAACAATTCATTTTTGAATTAAGCTTTGGACATACATGCAAAGTATATATATACAACACATTAACATAAAACAGGTCTGTCCTACATTTAATCACAATCAGACTATTTTCTCTCTGCTCCTTATTTGTGCAAAGTTTGACAGGGAGCACAAATGAACACTTCTACTTCACATTACAAGTTCAACACCTCAAAGTACATTCATGCATACACTAGTATTTTGCCATCTGCACAAATAAGTTTCTCAACACTGTTTTTAGGTAGAGATTTTGAACAAAAATAAGTATTGTTACTGGATTGTATTACTTCATTACATGGAAATTGCTTAATGTATTCAAGTGCGGTTGACTGACAACGTCATGCTGGGCAGTAAAGCAATTATAGTTACAAATTATATACAACCAAATAGACTCTTGGAACACATACTTCATTATTACTTAGTCGTACTGCATTTGAACATTAAGAGTTGTTTGGTATTTACAGTGGACATTGTCTATACATGAGCAGATGCCATTGTTAACTTCAGTACCATTCATTAAGGTTTACATACCATCATCCTGGCGTGATGATCCATGACTGCTTCCCTGTCCAACCTGTGTTTCACAAGTGTGTGTGTGTCTTATGTACACAACAGAAATGTGTGATAGTGTCAGTGATGCAATATATAGTAATGACAGCATAGCTGACCTAAGTCAGTAGTATGTAGGTATTATTGATCATAAGATTGCACTTACTGCTTCATATCAGCAAATATGGCTTTACATAAAATCTTTAACACTACAATATCTTCTCTGATACAGAATGAGAAACTAATCCTATCTGCTTTGCACTGTCGTATGGTAGAAGTTAGACTTCTGTGGTGGTGCTTGCATTAAGTACTTTGCCATCCAGACTGTGTAACTAGATAGGTAGGGCATTTTAATCTCACATCAGTCAACGTGTGCATTTGTGTGTGTGTGTGTGTGTGTGTGTGTGTGTGTGTGTGTGTGTGTGTGTGTGTGTCTGTGTGTGTGTGGGATGTGTATAGAGTTTGTTAAATATGACCTTACATGCTGCTAGCTTCACAAATATAGTAGTCTGGAGAAACTGTTACACTGCATGGTGAGTCCATATCAATGTCAGACCCTTCTCCCAACATCATCTTCTCTGCAACACAATGCTGTCATCCTCTCTAAAGTGCACTGTTATACTGTAGAAGGCACACTTCTGTAACAGAAATTGAAGCACTGTGCCCTCTGGATTCTGTAACTAGATAGAGGGAGGTTCTAATCTCATAACAATCAAATTGTGTATGATAGTAGGTTCATAGCATCACTGGAGAATTAATTCAACAGCTGTGGTCATTTAACTCTCACTGGTGAGAAATATTTCCATGGTCACATCAATCCCACATCCCCTTTTCACTCTGTCCACAAACGCATACTGTCTGCAACACACTGATGAGGTCAACATTTCAATAACGCACTCTCACATCAGTAATATCAGATGTCTCCTTTGGATCATGCCTATAATACACTTGTATGTAGGGTATGTCACTTGATAGGTAGACAGTTCAAATCCAGCTGAGAAACTCTCCTGATTGTGGGTGTAAATCCAAATGAATGTAGTAATGTCTTACACCTCTTAGTTTTGACATTTAGAATTCCACACAGTTATAAATGTCATTTTTGCACGCACATCTCTTTTGCATAACACAGCTGATGTCATCCCTACAAAGGTGCTGTGTGGTTCACATACAGTCCAGCTTCTCCTGTGGCACATGCATATAATACACTTGAGTGTAGACTGTGCTAGTAGATAGATAGGAAGTTCAAATATAACAATGAGACTTTCCTGACTCTGTGTGTGTGAACATAAATGGATGCAGGAGTGTCTTACTCCTCTTAGTATTGACAACATTTAGAATCCAATATACCTGTAGAAGTCATTTTTGCACACCCATCAGCTTTGTATGACACTACTGATGTCACCCCCTCAAAGATGCAGTGTGGCTCAAATGCAATCATACTTCTTCTGGGAGGAATGTCTATAATACACTTTCATGTAGCTTGTATCAGTAGGCAGCTAGGGATTCAAATACAGGAATGAGTTTGTATTTCTTCCTCTTACTGTGCAGAACAGGCTGCAACTCTATACTTGATTTACAACTATACAGTGTGCTCGCACTGTGTAGCCACTTTTTAGCATGAACATCAATAATAGACAACAGTAATACCCTCCATTGAAACATGCAGTGTCACAGTTGTGAAATAAATATGGAATTGCACTTGTGTTTTAGTAAACCTTCATTAGCTTGTGACATTAAGTATATAGTTCAAATCCTCATGTCACTGCTTACAGTCATTCTACATGTTGTTAAGAGTGTTGTCACTTACATGTGCTGTGTTCGTGTTTAGATGTTTCCTCTTACAATAGTTTATTCTAAGTATACTTTTAAAGGGCTGTATTGAAGACTGGTTCTGTCATTTGAATATATTGTCCTTTCATACCAGTTGTTGTGAGACTCCTCCTCAGGACTGAGGGCATGAGGCAATGTAGTGCATGTTTTTGCCTAAATGAGGCATGTGTTCCAATCCAGACTTATATCCACAGTCCACATAATTGATGTTCAACTGTCACAGTGACAACAGGAAGCTACAGATGTATTTGGGTATACCTAACATCAGACAATGCTGTCTGACATACAGCAAGATTATTTCTAAGTGATTACAGGGACACATACTCCTTGATTCAAACACATGATGTAATGCTTTCACATAACCACACATGACAATTGGCAATACCCTTACCGTATACCATGGCACATTCATTGATCTCACTATGATGCTGATTTTCTCAACACTTAGGCAAGTGATCAAAACCAGCATTAAGTGACTGCAAGCATTTGTGTCCTTAACTGTTATGCACAAATGATATAACCACAAAAGGAGGGGGAGTATCTATATTCATCAAAGATACCCACACCTCCAGGTTCGTGGCACAGCACGAAGCATCAGAGACTATCCATGTGCAACTAACAGTGGGTAAAACTGCCTTCCAGTTTATAGCCTGCTACAGACACCACCCTCCCAAACCCAGGAACCCCACTCAGCCTTCCTGAGAACACTGGAAAATATGAAGGTCTCTCCAAACACTATTATATTGGGTGACTTCAACTACCCAAACATAGACTGGGAGCATTACTCTAGCTCCAACACCCTAGCCCAAAGGTTCCTAGAATTTATAAACTTAAATGCTATGTAACAACTTGTTACCACTCCCACAAGAGGGGAAAAGATACTGGACCTGATCATCACCAACATGGGGACTCTATGCTCCAGACCAGAAGTGTATCCCTCACTGGTAAGTTCAGACCATAAACTAATCTCACTGGATATTCACATCCTGACCCCACCCCCTACCCTGAAAACCACAGTGAAAAACTTCTCTAAAGCAAATTTCACACTCCTCAAAACTGAAGTGGAATCCTTCAAAGCCCCCGGGCCTGTGGAAAGTACGGCCCAGAACGCAGAATCCTTTATAAACGCATTCTATGAACACCTTCAGGAATGCATGGATCATGCAATCCCAAATAAAACCAAGACCCAATCCTCCAAAGGCAGACGTCCTGTCTGGTGGACCCCAGCCATAAACAAACTATACAACAGAAGGAGGAAGCAACTTCATGATAGAGCAAGATCCCAAAAATGGAAGGCATCTCTGATCAGTATTAGCAAAAAGCTATGGGCACTCATAAAATCATCTAAGGCCAGCTTTGAGAGAAAAATTGCACAGGACACTAAGGATAATCACAAGGCTTTCTTTAGTTATGTTAGGAACCTGGGTGGGAATTCCCAAATATGCTCAGAATTAGTCCAAAATGACAAAAAATACACCGAACCCACAGACATTGCCAACATCCTAGCTGAAAGGTTCAGGGCAAACTTCTCCCCCACCTCCCCACCAAAAGGGCAAATATCTATCCCAGCAGAGTGCTGCTCCCCTGACATCTCAGATGCTCAGGTAAGAGCCGCCCTCTCCAAAGCAAAAAACACAGCATCAATGGGACCAGACGGTGTCCCGGGCTGCATCCTACATGAACTCCAAGAAGAGCTAAACCCAAACATAAAACTACTGTTCAATCTCAGCCTTACTACAGGATATGTACCCAAAGAGTGGCGTACAGCAACAGTGGTTCCTCTCCACAAAGGTGGTGCCTCAATGGATCTTGGAAACTATCACCCCATAAGCCTGACTAGCTTGGTCTGCAAAGCTATGGAAAGGATCATCATGGACCTCATAAATAAAGATATTGGGGACCTACAGACACTGGATCCTACTCAGTTCGGATTTGTTAAGGGCAGATCCTGCCTCTTAAACCTGGTCGATTTCTTTGAAACAGTCACCAAGGCCATTGACGAGGGGAAGGTGGTCCACACAGCCTACCTGGACCTCGCAAAAGCCTTCAATACAATACCCCACTCGGGCATTATAGATAAGCTCACCAGCTTAAATATAAACCCCTATGTCACTAGATGTGTTGGAAACTGGCTCAAGGACAGAACCCACATGGTTAGAATTGCTGGAGCCTTGTCAGACTCCAAACCAGTTACAAGTGGCGTCCCACAAGGCTCAGTCTTGTTCGGTATATATTTCTTGGAGGTACAGGCCAACATGGAAGGACTGTGGCTGACCAAGTTCGCAGATGACTGCAAACTGGGCGCCATAATCGACTCTCCAGCCGATACAAGCATCCTCCAAAAGGGCATCATAGAAACAGACAACTGGTGCCAGAGCCATGGCCTCAAGCTAAACTCCAAAAAGTGTATAGTCATCCCCTTTGGCAAAAACATAGTGCCCACAAATTACCACATAGATGGTAATCCATTAAGTACAGAAGAAATAATTAGGGACCTGGGGACCCAAGTTGATAGCAATCTCTCATTTGACAACCACGTGGCCAAAGTGGTTAACAAAATATTTTATATAGCCCACCTAATCATGAAGGGATTCACATCTGGATCAGGGGAGGTCATCGTGCCTCTTTACTCATCCCTCATCAGGCCCATAATTGAGTACAATGCCCCTTTTGGGATGTACCGTACCAGACACCTGCAGCAACTGGAAAGACCTCAAAAGTACCTCACCAAGAGGATCGAAGGGCTCAAACAGATGCCATATGCTGCCCGGTTAAAGAAACTCCAGCTCTACTCAGTGGCATACCAACTGCTCAGAGGCAATCTGTGCCTGACGTATAAAGCCATGTCCAACCCGGAATTAATGGACATGCTGCACCTCAGAAAATCCAAATCCCATCGAGCTATGTGCTCGAGAGACTTGAACCTCAGCACTGAAATAAATAGGACATGCTGGAGGGACAGATTCATAACCCAGAGGCTCCCTTCACTCTAGAATAAAATCCCAGTCCAGGTTAGGCAGAGTCCCTTATTGACTCTCTTCAAGAGGAATCTTGATGAGTGGATGGGAGATCGTAGGTTTACCCCGGGTATCACTTCTGTGTCACTGTTAAACAAAGGCACAGTATACTAACCTCGAAAAAGGGCATAGCAAAATTAATTTAAAATGGGTGGCGAAAGCCAAACACACTCTGGATAGGCTTATAAATGCCATAGGGCAGATAGCCTAGTATGAACCTATGAACCTATGCAACCAATTTCCCAGGTATTAATGACAGCATGAGTATTTCTGCTTTGTTAAAATTAAAGTACATTTTAGGGTAAGTACCTAAAGTTTTTTATGTGTTATGTTTTATATTTATGCGTGTATTACTTTGCAAAACTATTTTAATATTTTAACATTTTGAAGTCTTATTAGTATGATGTATTTAATAATTACGGTGTAATTAACATTGTTAACTAGGAAGGGTGTGGGTATTTAAGGGGTGGGTTTCAGTGTTATGTTATTCTGAGGAAGCCCTAAAAGTGTTTGGATGAAAGCGCTTAACTTGTTGGTGAAGACTGCTATTTGGTTTACAATAAATGCTTGGAACTCAGTGAATGTGACCAGCGGTGTTTTTTTTTTTTCTTGTGGACAATGCTGTGTCTCTTACAGTGTGTGATTGAAAGTACAGCATGAGTTCTGTAGTGAGCAAAGATGATCCACCTAAGTGTTATTTCTACTGCCAAAGGTTCAAATTCTGACATATATTATACAGTAATGTAGTTTTTCTCCATATTAATATTACTTGTGTAAGTGTGTGCTACAGTTGTTAACAACAAAACACCATCCTCATGTCAACATCATGTTTCTGATTTCCTACATCTTCTTCAACCAGATGTATGTAGATATACTGGTTATTGTCACTCCTTCACCTTTGCTATCCCTATATTAATCAGCTAATGGTACAGGAAAGGATACATTCTGAATGAGAAATCAAGTAATACAAACATACCATAAAGATGTTCATAAATGTGCCATAACATAAAATCTTATGTGTCTCTCCATCTCTGGGTCCCACATCACATATTCTGGCTCATCACATTACAAATTAACATGTTTAGTTGGCTGATGTATGGCATGCTCATCTTATATCATTTAGTTTACTGTGAGGAATCATAATGCCCACATGTCACAAGACATCCTGCCCTACACACATACTTCAGAACACATGCCATCCTTGTAGTGTTTAATAAATTATAAACCCAATTTAGTTATGATTTCCCTTGAAGCATGGTCAATGTGTAGTAGGTATAAAATATTATTTCAGTAGGCATTACTCATACAATTTGGGCAAACAACATATTTTAGGATACTTATTCCTATATAGTCCTATAGTCATGATCAAAATTAATTATGATAATCACATTCTGATACCCTTTGTAAGATGATCTGTATACTGGACTTGAACCCTGCTTTTTTATTTAGTCCATTATGCTTGCACCTTGTGCCACAGAGAAAGTTAGGTGGCAACTGGATTTTCTCTACTCAATACTGTCCAGAGTGCTAATGGACATGCATCACTGCTAAGCCTGTTTGCCCTACAGAAGGCTAATGAAATTAAATTTTTCACTTGTTTCCTTCAGTAGTGAATCCTGTTTGCTCACTATCTAAAGTCACACAAACCAGGAAGCCAAGCACAACAATTCATTTTTGAATTAAGCTTTGGACATACATGCAAAGTATATATATACAACACATTAACATAAAACAGGTCTGTCCTACATTTAATCACAATCAGACTATTTTCTCTCTGCTCCTTATTTGTGCAAACGTTGACAGGGAGCACAAATGATCACTTCTACTTCACATTACAAGTTCAACACCTCAAAGTACATTCATGCATACACTAGTATTTTGCCATCTGCACAAATAAGTTTCTCAACACTGTTTTTAGGAACAGATTTTGAACAAAAATAAGTATTGTTACTGGATTGTATTACTTCATTACATGGAAATTGCTTAATGTACTCAAGTGCGGTTGACTGACAACGTCATGCTGGGCAGAAAAGCAATTATAGTTACAAATGATATACAACCAAATAGACTCTTGTAACAAATACTTCATTATTACTTAGTCCTACTGCATTTGAACATTAAGAGTTGTTTGGTATTTACAGTGGACATTGTCCATGCATGAGCAGATGCCATCGTTAACATCAGTACCATTCATTAAGGTTTACATACCATCATCCTGGCGTGATGATCCATGACTGCTGCATTGTCCAACCTGTGTTTCACAAGTGTGTGTGTGTCTTATGTACACAACAGAAATGTGTGTTAGTGTCAGTGATGCAATATATAGTAATGACAGCATAGCTGACCTAAGTCAGTAGTATGTATGTATTATTGATCATAAGATTGCACTTACTGCTTCATATCAACAAATATGGCTTTACATAAAATCTTTAACACTACAATATCTTCTCTGATACAGAATGAGAAACTAATCCTATCTGCTTTGCACTGTCGTATGGTAGAAGTTAGACTTCTGTGGTGGTGCTTGCATTAAGTACTTTGCCCTCCAGACTGTGTAACTAGATAGGTAGGGCATTTTAATCTCACATCAGTCAACATGTGCATTTGTGTGTGTGTGTGTGTGTGTGTGTGTGTGTGTGTGTGTGTGTGTGTGTGTGTGGGATGTGTATAGAGTTTGGTAAATATGACCTTACATGCTGCTGGCTTCACAAATATAGTAGTCTGGAGAAACTGTTACACTGCATGGTGAGTCCATATCAATGTCAGACCCTTCTCCCAACATCATCTTCTCTGCAACACAATGCTGTCATCCTCTCTAAAGTGCACTGTTATACTGTAGAAGGCGCACTTCTGTAACAGAAATTGAAGCACTGTGCTCTCTGGATTCTGTAACTAGATAGAGGGAGGTTTTAATCTCATAACAGTCAAATTGTGTATGATAGTAGGTTCATAGCATCACTGGAGGATTAATTCAACAGCTGTGGTCATTTAACTCTCACTGGTGAGAAATATTTCCATGGTCAGATCAATCCCACATCCCCTTTTCACTCTGTCCACAAACGCATACTGTCTGCAACACACTGATGAGGTCAACATTTCAATAACGCACTCTCACATCAGTAATATCAGATGTCTCCTTTGGATCATTCCTATAATACACTTGTATGTAGGGTATGTCACTTGATAGGTAGACAGTTCAAATCCAGCAGTGAAACTCTCCTGATTGTGGGTGTAAATCCAAATGAATGTAGTAATGTCTTACACCTCTTAGTTTTGACATTTAGAATTCCACACAGCTATAAATGTCATTTTTGCATGCACATCTCTTTTGCATAACACAGCTGATGTCATCCCTACTAAGGTGCTGTGTGGTTCACATACAGTCCAGCTTCTCCTGTGGCACATGCATATAATACACTTGAGTGTAGACTGTGCTAGTAAATAGATAGGAAGTTCAAATATAGCAATGAGACTTTCCTGACTCTGTGTGTGTGAACATAAATGGATGCAGGAGTGTCTTACTCCTCTTAGTATTGACAACATTTAGAATCCCATATACCTGTAGAAGTCATTTTTGCACACCCATCAGCTTTGTATGACACTACTGATGTCACCCCTTCAAAGATGCAGTGTGGCGCAAATGCAATCATACTTCTTCTGGGAGGCATACCTATAATACACTTTCATGTAGCTTGTATCAGTAGGCAGCTAGGGATTCAAATACAGGAATGAGTTTGTATTTCTTCCTCTTACTGTGCAGAACAGGCTGCAACTACATACTTGATTTACAACTATACAGTGTGCTTGCACTGTTTAGCCACTTTTTAGCATGAACATCAATAATACACAACAGTGATACCCTCCGTTGAAACATGCAGTGTCACAGTTATGAAATAAATATGGAATTGCACTTGTGTTTTAGTAAACCTTCATTAGCTTGTGACATTAGGTATATAGTTCAAATCCTCATGTCACTGCTTACAGTCATTCTACATGTTATTAAGAGTGTTGTCACTTACATGTGCTGTGTTCGTGTGTAGATGTTTCCTCTTACAATAGTTTATTCTAAGTATACTTTTAAAAGGCTGTATTGAAGACTGGTTCTGTCATTTGAATATGTTGTCCTTTCATACCAGTTGTAGTGAGACTCCTCCTCAGGACTGAGGGCATGAGGCAATGTAGTGCATGTTTTTGCCTAAATGAGGCATGTGTTCCAATCCAGACTCATATCCACAATCCGCATAATTGATGTTCAACTGTCACAGTGACAAGAGGAAGCTACAGATGTATTTGGGTATACCTAACATCAGAGAATGCTGTCTGACATACAGCAATATTATTTCTAAGTAATTACAGGGACACATACTCCTTGATTCAAACACATGATGTAATGCTTTCACATGACCACACATGACAATTGGCAATACCCTTACCGTATACCATGGCACATTCATTGATCTCACTATGATGCTGATTTTCTCAACACTTAGGCAAGTGATCAAAACCAGCATTAAGTGACTGCAAGCATTTGTGTCCTTAACTGTTATGCACAAATGATATCACCCCCAATTCTACTGTTCTATATGTAAAGTGGCAGAGGACTCCCCCATCCTTTTCAACAGGTAAAAAATTATGGCCAAATAAAGTACATCTGATTTAATGACTTCACATAGGTGGAGTTCAACAGCTGTGATGACAGGTCTGTAGTGGCACATACGATTAATAGCCATATTGTTAGTTGGAGGGGTTATACAGCTTGATGTTCAATTCTAGCATTAGAGAATCATTTTGTGTGGTTGTATTGATGTCCCACAACAACCATTACATCACATAAATCTTATGCCTTGATATACTGCATGAACATATATGAACATAACTTTGGATTTCATGACAGTTGATGTTTGTTCTGCCAATGTCATGGTGAGAGTGCTACTGTGACACATGCATGAGTACTCTGATGAATATGAATGTACTCTAGTTCTTGGGTGGCATGTGTACAAAATACAGAGAAACCTTCCCTGGCCAAGGAACATTGATATAGGACTGATTACAATTGTGTGCACTTGAGCATACTCAGTTAATTGCCATCAGTCTGACATGCTAATATGATATTCATTATCAGAGATCTTTTCTTAATTCACATATTCATTTCAGTTGTTTGTGACAATATCCATTCCTACCTTCTGCAGCAGATGCCAACAACACACAATTTTGGGGAATATATTGCATCATAATACAGTGTTTGCATCAGTTCTTATCTGTCTGCACAATAATTGTGTCAGGCAGGAATGCCTTATGCAAGGATATTATGCATGTCACACTGCTCACACATTTGTAACATCATACACACCCACAAATGAGATGCATAACCATAGCAATATCAAAGTGTATAATACACTTCAATGGTGATCCTCTTCTTTCTACATGTGTTATGCCTGTTTCTGTGAAATACTCAGCTAATACACTGCTCAATGGTAACATTGACGGGATGGGTTAAATTCATGAAAAATAGATTGTGACTTCTAAGTCATTCATATTTTCCAAAATGTTATATTGACGAAATGCACATTATGCAAATATCCCATAATGTATGTATATGAACTTGCTAACTGTCATCTCAGCTCAGCATCTCAACTGTAGTGCTGAATGGGAGGAAACCCCTCTACAGATAACAAAACTCATATATTGGTTTAAAACACAGTGTTGTTTAATACCACATAAAAATGTCATATGCAAGCAATAATGCCATCAAGGGCATGTGTTATCAGGGAATGAATACCCACCCAGGGGTGTTATGAGCCCCAATGCCTCAGACAGAGGGTAAATGCACCCCTACAGGGGCATTATTTCCCAAGTAATAAACACCCTGGAGGGCATTATTGTGCTTAGTTAACAGGATATCTGTTAACTTATTTATTAGTTTTATTACTATTACTTTTCTTATATGTTTGATGTAAAATAGTTCCCCTGAATGATGTTTCAAACTTGCTGTAGCATATGTAATTACTGTTGTAGGAAGTATTTTACATTCAAAATATGTTATTTAAATGTTTAATGTCTGTACACACACACACACACACACACACACACACACACACACACACACACACAGACACACAGACACACACACACACACGCCCAACGATTACAGACGCTTAGTTTTAATATAATTCATTAAGGACAAATAAATGAAAAGAAAAGCACAGAATGCAAAGCATTGTAACTAACTACCCCCATATCTCTTTACTGTCCTAATTTTGTTGTGCAGTGCTGCTCTATCTCTCACAGGAAAACTGATTTACTTTAACTCACTAAGGATTTAAGTCTTGTCAGTCAGTAATGCCAGGCATTAGAGTTTCACACTACTTATTGTTAAATAAGCACTCGATTTACTGCTATCTCTGGTCTCTCCCTCTCTTCCTCTCTCTCTCTCGTTAACTCTCTCTCTTTCTTTCTCTCTCACACACACACACACACACACACACACACACACACACACACACACACACACACACACACATAGACATACACACTACTTTTTCCTTTACGTATTTAATTTTTTTAAAATAATTTTATGTCCGGTAATCAGTAAAGCTTAATATGCTGTTGTGAAGTAGCAGACATTACCTGTATAGTAACACCTTGCTGGAGAAAAATTTTTCTCCACTCAAGCTTTAATGTTCAGTTTGCCCATTCTCTAAGATGAATTAGTATGACAATGAAAATTATTCTATTCACTGATTGCTCACAATTAAATCCTGTGTGAAAGGGAGCCATAACCTATTTTGTTTTTTTGTGGGCAAAGAGGTAATGAAACTTATCCAAGATGGGGTATCAGGATAGGATGTGCACACACATACACCCACACGCATACCTACACACCACATGCCATGCACACACACACACACACACACACACACACACACACACACACACACACACACACACACACACATATGCACATATGCACAAAACCCTTTTACATAGATACACACATACCCACTTAGGCTCACCCACACATCAAATGCACACACACACTCACTCATAGATGTATACACCTACAGGCAACCTAGATGATTTCCGGTGCACCTATATCATATCTTAAGGATGTGGAACAAAGCTTGAACTCTTAGTGAAAAAAAACATGCATACAGAAGGGGGCATGCACGAGATCTGTACAGAAGGCACTACAGCCAAGATCTAAGCTGAAAAAAACAGCAATTTTCACCTTTTGTACTAAATTACCTTACAAAATATAAATAGTGGGCCATCATACCCATCTGTTCTTGCAAACCTGTATTTATCCTCATCTGGCAGGACACCATGGTGCCTGTTAATACTGTATGATGATCAGCAAATGTTAGTTATTCCTTTCTTTGAAAGAATATCTTTACTATAGCATATCAATGGTGTGGCATATCGAAGGCTCCACTCCAACAGTACTCATTAAAAAAATGAAAGTTTTGCTCTTTTAAAAGATATGTTGAAAACACAAAATAGTTTGGGCTACTGACATCAAATCAATTTAGTAAAGGGGAGAAAAAATAACAAGTGTACTTATCAAATGCTATAAAGCTAGTTGGTATGATTTATTGATAAAAAAAAATATGTTAAATTGTGAAGAAATAAAGATGGATTAACATCTTTTACAGCGGTCCAAAACTTCAGTATAATATACAGACAGTCCAATATAGCTATAAACCTGAACATAAAAGGTTAACTTGTTAAACAAAAATTAAAAAATAAATAAGGGAATGCTAAAATTATTTTCCTGCTTCAGTTGTTAAAATTTGCAAAGCTCAGCTTAATATATGGATGCCTGCATTAACAGAGTTTAAAGGTCAGTTGCCAAATATATCTGTATATGCCACAGCAATATACTTCTTAATGTAGAGTAAAGATTGCACTGTTACTTGTTTAATAAATCCTGATGTCAAACTAATGCTACAACATGCAATAAATTAAGCTTAATCATAGAATTATAGTGTTTTAAACATAATTCCTTTAAATAATGATAAAATTAGCATAACTAAAAAAGTATTTATGTTGAGTTATGTTTTAAAAAGATAGAAAAGTTAAGTACTGTTAAATAATTCTGTAGTTAATGGTTCGCAGTTACCAACTGTTCTTGTTTCAAATAAAATGATTAAGTAATAGCATTGCTCTGACTGCACTTCCCAAGAATCTTCAAGTAGTGGTCATGCTGTACCTTTTTTTTCTGTACACCTTTCCAAATCATTATCATACATTTTTAACATGGAGGTCATGCATCCATATTTGGAGACCTAAGCCATTGGCAAAATCAGGGGACCATACTACATAATGTAGTTGATTGTCTTATCTTCAGTTTTAAAAGCTACATACACTGGCGAAACAAAACACTTATCTGAGCATGTACTGCTTTATTTTTTCTCATATGCATGTGATCAATAAATCATCTATTCTGAGACAGAAGATATTGCAAACCTGTTGGCAAACACATTCAACTCTATCTTTAACCATCCCTCCCCCTCAACATCACCTCAGGAAATACCATCAAATATAAATCACTGTACTATCACTAAGGAACAGGTCTTCACTGCTCTCTTTAAGTTCAAGAACACAGCATCAATGTGCCCATACAATAACCCAGGGTGCCTTTTTAATAGTATGAAACATGACCTATCAGGCCCTAGAACTGCTATTTAACTGTAGCCTCCAAACAGGCTTTATGCCTCAAGAATGGAGAACAGCTAGAGTCATCCCTCTGCACAAAGGTGGGCCATCTACAGAACCTGGAAACTTTACACCAGTAAGTGTCAATAGTGTCATATGCAAAGCCATGGAAAGAATTTTCATAGACATGATCAGTATTGACATAGGAGAACTCCAAACACTGTAGACCCAACCCAATTAGATTTCCTCAATAGCAGGCCATGCTTACTCAACCTGGTATACTTCTTTGAGAAGGTCAACAAAACAGTGGTTGAGGGCAACATTGTTCACACTGCCTACCTTGACATGGGCAAGGCATTTGACACAATACCCAACTTGGGCATGGTTGATGAACTCAAGAGGTTAAGTATAAATCCTTATATCACCTGGCAGATAGCCAGCTGGCTCACAGACAGGATCCAGGAAGTTAGAACTGGGGAGTCCACCTCTACAAAGAGGCTAGTCACAGGCAGATTCCCTCACACATCAGTTCTGGGACCACTCTTCTTTGGCATTTACATCTCTTAAGTCAAGAACAATATCAGGGGCTTTTGGCTAACTAAATTTGCAGATGATTGCAAATTAGGAACAGTTATAGAATGCCCCACTGACATTAATGTTCTCCTGCAGGCTAACACAGACAAACATCTTGTATTAGAGCCATGGACAAAAACTAAATGCTAAGAAATGCCTAATAGTATCCTAGGGGAAGTCATCCACCCCTGGTAACTATTATATTGACACACACTTCTAAGAGTCAACCCAGTAGTCAGGAACTTGGGGACGCACATAGATAACAATCTAGCCTTTAACTACCACATGTCTGCAGTAGCAGGGAAATCATTCTATATTGTGAAACTTATAAACAAATGTATGGCATCAAGGTCTATTGCATGCAACATTCATCAAACCTATTATTGAGTACAATGCCCCCTTTGGTATGTAACTAACCAGGCATATCCAACAATTGCCATTCCACCAGTGCTCCTCACTAAAAGAGTACAGGGTTAAGTAACATGTCCTATGCAGACTACCTGAAAGCCCTTTTCCTGTATTCTGTCTCCTACAGACTGTCGAGGGGAGATCTATGCCTGTCATACAAGGCATTGTCAGACCTCAACTGATGGACCTCCTGCATATCCGCAAAAATAAATAGCACCAGTATTACATGTTCTAAGGACTTAAACCTTACCTGTGATATAAATAGGACCTGCTAGAGAGAAAGGTATGTATCCCAGAGACTATTCTTCTCTGGAACAGGCTCCCCCATCCATGTGAAGCAGAGTTCCTTCCTAACCCAACTGAGGTGTAACTTGGACAATTGGATGGGAAACAGGAAATCCATCCCTCGTTTGTCACCTTTGTCTCTAATGGAACCAGTCAGTTTGTAAATGGTTAATCTCCCAGGCCTCTACTCACATTTATCAAGGGTACCATAACTTCCCAGAGATTTGAGATGCATGGCTAACCTTAAAAATGCCCTTGTGGTCATTAGCCTAGTATACACTTATGAGTGCATGAACCTATACATGCCTAATAGAGATTCTGACTTGTTTCTTCTTAATATGCCTTTCAAACATCATCTGTGAAAATTAATTTTTTTTATTGATACAGGTAAACGTTCTGTACAGTTTCAAACCTTCATCTTCATTTTTAAACACACTGGTCACAGATACCGGCTAGCCCTTCTTATCAACAACACAAATGACATTGTTTGCTGCTGCTGCTGTTTACCCCTTTTCACTTCAGTTTTGGGACTACTTTAAATCAGAAGTATTGTGGCAGTCTCCAACAGGCTTATTATTTTGAATTAAAAAGTTAGAAATGCACAGGTGAACATTCACTTTTTTATTTGTTTTCTTATCTGTTTTTCTGTTCATTTATTACATCAGTTTTTAAGTTTATCTACTTATTCTTCTCTGCATGAGGGGTGCAAACAACAAAGCCTCAAAATAGGACAGCCTCTGCATTTCTCACTGCTACATCTTTGTTTTATTATCAACCTCCACATTTCGCATTGCTACATCTTTGCTTAATTGCTTTTTCCCAGGAACTTGAAATGGGTGACCTCACCAGGCAACAAGGGGTATTACACAGGAGGAGACTACCATCACTATCTCAATCAAATAGAAGATTTATTATACTACACAGTATTTGCCCTGCAGTTGTTTCCTGGAGTCATAAGGAACCTAAGGTCCATTAAACCAGACAAGTATAACTATAACCTAGTGGTGGCCCTTATGGTATTGAATGATCAGAGGTGTTCAACCAAGAGGGAAACACAGAGAGACATGATGGAACTTACTATGCATGTCCTAGAGGCAGAAAAAAACAGTGGTCTTCAGCAGTATCTTGCCGTTATCAAGAATGATGACTAGATACCAAGACAACTTAATTGGCTTTAACAATTGGCTAAGTAGTCTGTACTATTCTAAGGTGATCCAGTAGATGTTGGCCTGGAATGAGATGGTAGATAAGACTTTCTGTTTCATCAGTGATGACTTACACCTTTCATACCACCGATTCTACATATTGGCTAAAGCCTTTGCTGCCCCTGTATAGTGCCTTTTTTAAAAAGAGTTTCCCTCCTGCACATTTGTATATAACAAATTCAAAACCAAATTCAGACAGCATCATGATAACAGTACCCAATGTTAGGTGTCTAATCAGAAGGGTGAAAGTTTAGAACTTAAGATACCTTCAGGCCCTTGGACAGCTGAGAGGGAGTATCTGTACTTGTCAGAAACACCACTACCTCAAGTCAAATTATCCACAGCCCTAAGTTATTTATTTATTTATTTATTTATTTATTTATTTATTTATTTATTTCAGTTTGATTACCAGGGAGGTCCACTGGGCTTTGGGGCCCGTCTTCAGTGGAGGCCCGGGGAGAAAAGCTCCACAAAAACAACAAACAATATTGATTACAAAAGAGTTCAGACAAAATATAACAATAGATGAAACAGGATTTTACAAACAGCCTACAATAGAAAAGTCTAGTGGCAAAATAATAAAATTAACATTTTTAGTTAGGTTTTAGCACAGAAAGAAAAAATGAGGTAAATATTTTAGGTTAGAGAAAGAAAGTTGTAGCTCCTGGAGATCCAAATCACCATTAACAAATTCATCATTTACTTCACTGCTAGCTGCAGACCTCTGTCAATGTCCCACAAAGATCATGGAAATTACCGTAACACCATTGCAGGGTTAATTATCATTTTGCAAGGATGTCAATTACCCAAACATTGACTGGCACACATACAACTCAGAAATAGACCCAGCATTTCCTTATCTATGTTAATACCATTGCATTGGAGCAAATTGTAAAACCAGGCACTAGAGACTCTGACATCATTGATCTAGTCCTGTCAAATCTAGTTGCCTCCTGTGCCCTACACTGCATCTCCTCATCCCTGGTTAAATCTGGCCATCAATCAGTTACTTTCACTGGCATGATAATGGTATAATCCTACCACCAAATTAAACCATTTTTAGAGAATTCTCCAGGGTAAACCTACTTCAGCTTGTAGAAGACCTATACACAATACCCAACAGTGCCCTAGCAATGAACCCAAGTGAGAGTGCTGTCACATTTATCTCCGTTCTACAGCATTTAGTCAGATGCATAAAAAGGCTGTACCCACTTGCCCTAAATATAATGGTAAATTCAAGAATTGATCTCTCTGATATAGAACGCCCTTATTAATATATTATATAATAAAAGGAAAATAATGAAAGTTATTACAAAACCTTGTCTCCCTACCTCAAGACCATACTGAAAAATGCCAGCAAGAAATGTAATAGCACTACTACAAAATGTAAAACAGAGTGCAAACTTACAGCAGCTACAGATACCAAAGGAAAATAAACATATGTATTTACTTATGTCAGGAAATTAAGACAGAATGTTCAACAGTGCACTGAACTCATCCATAATGATATCACACGTTTCAATCCCAAAGATACAGTGACTGCATTAACAGACAAATTTAATGCTAACGTTATCCAAGTTACCCACATTGTTGAGCCCATTATTCCTGAGAATTTAGTTTTCCCTAACTCACCTTTGGACAAGTCTTAGAATCCCTGTTACAGGTTAAAAATAGAGTTTCTTTGGGAGCAGATAACCCACCAGGCTGCAGTCTCATAAGCGCATGTATACGCTATCCAATCCACTGCTTACACTGTTCAGTCTCAACCACTCTAGGCAAATGAGCTGACCTAGGCCCCACTCAGTCTGGTATTGTTAAAGGTAGTTCCAGTCTCCTGAACCTAATAAACTTCTTTGAAAATGGTACAGAGGCTGTAGACAGTGTCACTTTATGCACACTGCTTATCTTGACCTGGCTGAGTCTTTTGACACTATCTCCCATGCTATTACTGAAAAGATAGACAAAGTTAATATAAAGTTCTATGTTGTCCACAGGATTGTCAACTGGATTGTCACTGGCTTCCACCAGATCCCAAGTAATGAAAGATTCTGGTATCCTCTTGTAACATAAAATTGTAACTGGCAGGGTAACAGGGATTCCTGCTGGGCCTTCTCCTGTTTGACATTTATTTTGCAGCTATCCATGCCAATGTCACTGAAGTGTAGTTGACCGAGTTTGCTGATGACTGTAAATTGGGTACTATAATCCAGTCATCCACTGATACTAAACTGCTCAAAAAAGGCTGGAATATGCACATCCTTGATGTACTGAAAATGCTCTCTAGCTAAATATAAAAAGTACAGCATAATAGTGTTTAAAAAAAATCTGTTCCCACCTCATATGTTAATGGTCTGCAGACAGATATGTTCATACAAATCATGTTTATTTACATGGATGAACTATCTTTCATTCAATCATCATGTTTCTGCCATAGTCAGAAAATCATGTTGCCCAACCTAGTACATTGTCAGGGAAATATCTTTAAAAACATTATTAGACCCATCATTGAATACAGTGCCCCATTTGCTATGTACAAATCCAAGCATATTTCTCAACTGGAAAGGATCCAGAGATTATCACAATGCTTCTTACATTCAGTACTCTACCCACTACTCCAAGTTGACCTGTATCTCACTAGGAATACCCAATCCTAGTTGACCTTTTATTTCTTCATAAAACTAGTGGCTTTTCAAAGCATTAACTGGGGACCTCAAGTTACACAACCTGCTGATGTTTCTGTGCAAACTCAAAGAATTTATGGGGCTACATAGTCTGCCGCTGTAATACCTTATTTCCATATAAAATTATCCCTGAAATTTCCACAGCACTTTGTTGCTCAAAGACCATGTCTGGTTTTAGATAGTCCTGATTGTAGTCTGTACTCTTACAACAGCCAGTCTGTTTAGTTGTAAATGCCACTTGTGCCATCCCCTTTTAGAACACAAAATAAGGATCTGTAGTCATCAACATGCACTTCAATCATATCTCTACAAGCAGCTTGATGGATATGAGTATCCTGCAGCAAATGTAGTAATTATCTTAGGTTTATAATGACCACTAAAGTCTTAAACAAACTGATAAGATGTGCAAGAGCTGTAGTTACATAATGTCACTGGAGGTAAGGCTCTCAGATACAAGCACTAAAAATAACAAACAGGTTATCAGTAACACAGTCGCACACAATACTTACCTCACATAGTATGGACCAGGCACATAGACCCACATATGCTGAGGCTTGTAAATATATTCTCCTTAAACTACAAAGACCTCTCAGGCATTTCCTGAACAAGATATTCTAAACAACTTCAAGAACATTCCACAAAATCGATACCCAACATAATGCATACAGTCACATCCCATGGTATCTCAGCTTCTACATCCATTAGGTACACCACCACACAACCCAAGATTTCAGTCATATGAGACTGCATTATGAGATACACAGGTATCCCATTTATCATGCTAAGTAAGGAGAGAGTCAGAGTCAGCTGTCTGTCTGGGGCCAGGATCCATTGGATCACATATGCACTTCGGTCATTGAACCACAAGTACCAGTATGACTCAGTCATAGTCCATGTGGGCATAAATGACTTGAGACCTACCTCCCTGGACTACATAAAGAGAGACATGAGGGATCTCTGGGACTATGTGTCCCAGGCAAGTATAAGCCTAACACTGAGCAGCATTCTACCTTCTCCAATGATGATGCCACAATATGAACATAAAATAATTTACTTTAACAATTGGCTAAGAAGATGGTATTATTCAAACTGGGTACAACATTAGGCAGCTTGAGAAAATATGATCAACAAACCATAATGCTTTGCCAGGGATGGTTTGCACCTGTTCCCTGTGGGATTTTTGAATATTGACTAGAAACCATACTACCTTTTTACGCATTGCCAGCCTGATAAACCGACTGCCATAGCTTATCCAGCCTATGATAATCTGAAGGTGTTACTGCTCAATACCAGAAGTTTAAAAATGAAACTCCAATCCCTACAACCTCTTCTCACCCTGTAGAATGTTGATGTTTGTGTAGGTGCTGAGACATGATTTAAAAGTCATGGAGAGCACTCTGGTAGTGCAGAAGTGCAATACCTACCACACTTTAGACTAACTACTACACAGGAAGAGAAAAAAGATGGGAATGTTTCTATTTGCATTAAAAACAAACACTTTGTTCTCAGTAATAATTGCCTGAGTGTGGGTAGTCTGATAACCTGCACACAATTTACACAGAACCCCTCTTACTCTACCATTATACATCCCACATACACATTTCACCTGTGACATCCATTCCCTAACCCTCTCCAAATAACCTTACTACTATCATACAAACACTCCTGTTTATATTTTCCTATTTCCCAATTTCAGTCTAACAGCATCATTCTAATAAGGTTTCTTGCTCATATACTGCTTTGGACTATATCCATTCATAGCTAGAATACTCCTCAGCAGTACCTATTATTCTAAATTACAGCTTCTACATTCCTGAAATAAACTCTCACTACTTCCTATTTCAACTACATCCTCATACTCTGTCTTTTCAAACCTCTCTCAATTTCTCACATTTCAGAAACAAATGAGAAGATACTAGGACGACCTTACTCCTTTCCTTCATAGAAAATAGTTCCTTCCTACCTACCTTCTACCATCTTTCAGACTACACCACCACTAAACATCATGTAGCCCTGCAACTTCTTGCTTCCTTCTTGATTCCTACTTCCACACTTTCCTACCATCAATAAAATATAGAACACTTTACTAAATCATGCTACTCCTCAACTTATCTTCTCTTCTTCTCCTCCTACTGAACCATCTCCTTTCTTATCGTGATTCAATAATAGCTCTCAACATCTAACCAACTTTGTCCCAACCACCTATCCATACTTCCTCCATAAATTCTGCAAACATCACACCAAACCTACTTAATGACATCACTCAACTTTACCACAGATATTAACTGATTAACTCCTTTTCAACTCAAATCAAAATACAATTAAGTGGAAAATACTCTCCAAAAACAAGAATCAATAATACTGGAATATACTAAAATTCTCCTAAAAGGATACATTCACTCTAATCCTAGTCCCACTTATCACAATTAACATCAAGTCAATTTTCTTCCACACACTATTCTAACCCCACAAAGACCAACCCCCAACCCACAGTAATCTAACTTTTGCCACCATTAATATTAGAAGCATAAGAAATAAAACTACTGAACTAGATGCCTGGCTTACTCAGCACAAGCCTGATATTCCTGCTATGATAGAAACCCGGCTTAAACCCAGCATAAATGACCCCAAAATTAACTTCCTGGCTATAATATCATCTGTAATGACTACATGAAGAGGAAATGTGGCAGAATTGTTTTAATATTTCCCAAGAACTATCACATTTTCCCCTATGACAAACCAATACCAAAATTCAGTTCAGAAGAACTTATTATTATTTTCCTGAAAATAAACAAATATATATTACTATCCTTTACATCAATCCTGGTGACAATACAGCCACACTGGAAAATATCTTACATTAAATATCCATAAAAATTCCACAAGAAAAACTACTACTAGGAAATGTCAGTATCAGTTGGTTGGACATAACCTCTAATTCCTGTATATCTAGCCTGAACTCATACAGTTTCCCACAACTAATTAATAGCCCCACACATTATAAAAGGACATCAAATTTCTTATTAGACTGGATCATAGTATCATACCCTAGCAAATTCACCATCACAGGTACAATGTCTGACTATCTCAGAGATCATCTCCCAGCCAGATATCTCACACATCCACTTCAACAGCATGTTTATAAAACAACATGCAACATGTCCATGTTTAACCCCTAAATATTCATTGCTACCATATCATCTATTAAAGGGAACAAAGTAAAAATCCTCCCCATAGATGATGCTGTAAACAAATTCAATACAACTTTCCTAAATATCCTAGCACCTCCTTGAAGGAAGAGGATAAAAACAAATAATGCAATTTGGCTATCCAAAAAGAGTAGAATGCTAATGCAGGATAGAGAAAAAGTGTGGAAAGGATGGTAAAACTATAAAACACCACAATATCCCAAACAATTTAGAATGCTCTACAACCATACTATAAATCAAATAAACTAAGCAAATAGCTTTACTATAACAACTTTAAAAGAGATAGCAAATACAACCCTAACAATTTTTGTCAGCCATTAAAGAAGTCATACATCCCAGTCAAAAATTCAACCCCAACCCCTCTCCCAATAACTTAGCAATCAAAACTGCAATATAATTTAACTCTTATTTCATAAGTAGTACAGCATCCCTAACCAAGGATTCCCAATATTCAGTCCCAGCCCTGCCCAACATCCACATATCACCACATCTATTTAACCTTCAAACCTCTGCATCATCTTGTATAAAACTACAGTTAAACAAACTGAAACCATGATCTACTTCAGCTGATGACTTTCCAAGCAAGTATCTTAAAATAACAACCTATAGCATTGCCTATCCTGTCTCAATCCTTATGAATAGGTCTATCCAAGAAACCCATGCTCTCTCTCTCTCTCTCTCTCTCTCTGGAAAAAATCACACACACATTGTATGCAAAGGAGAAAATTTAACATGCATTATTAACTTTAGACCTATATCAGTCTTATCACCCCTTTTTCAAAATACTTGAAAATGTATTCAAAAACAAAACTATCTCCTGCAGGAAGAACTCTTATCCCCCACACAACATGGCTTCCATCTCCCCCATTGTACTACCACAAAACTTCTAACCTTTATAGATATTCTCAATAAAGCTAGAGATAATGACAAAGTGGTTTTCTCCCTATTTTTAGACTTGTCTAAAGTCTTCAACAAAGTTTGCCACAGCAAACTTTTACTTTTGATATCCTCACCAGACTCAGCAAACTTCTACTTCCAATATCCTCATCAGTCTATCTCAGCCCAGCATTCTATGATTCAAAAGCTACTTTCCTAAAAGGTGTCAGTCAACAAAATGACACTACCTACTTTTTATACTCCTCGGTCACCAGTGGTGTACCACACCGCTCTATCCTTGCTCCCCTCCTCTTTAGCAATTTCATTAACACCCTCCACACATCCAAAAATCAAAATTTAAAATCCAGTCTCTTAATAGTACAATCACTGAAGTCACTTCTCATAGCAAATGATTAGAGATGATAGTGGATGATAGTCTTAAATTTGACTTAAACATATAAACTTGCATAAAACCTGATGAAGAATTAGGGTTGCTATTCAGAGCCAAAAACTTTCTCACCAATGCAACTAAAGCTACACTTGTCACTGCTTACCTTCTCCCATCACTGTTTTATGGCACTGCTATACTTACTAACCTCCAGGCATTGCAAAAATCAAAACTTGAACAATGCTATAATAAAGTGGCTAAATTTGCAGCAAATACCCCTTTCAGAACCCACCACCATATATCACTAAAAAGCCTAAATATGTTAAAACTAACCCAATAACTAACATATAATCGGCTTGTTACCACCTATAACGTTATCTGCTTGTCCAGCACTAAATACCTTTTTACACAACTATGTTCTCAATCGGTCATTACAATCCAGTGACCAAAAAATTCTCAGTGTCCATAAATCTATCAAATCTGCTGGACATGCTCTGTACTCATACCATGTTGCTAAGGCCGGGAACTCCTTACTTGTATCCATCAGGTCAATACCCTCCCTCCAGTCTTTTAAAACTATTCTGTAATACTTCTTATCTAAAATCTGGCTCTGTTCTTGCACAGACCAGTATAAACTATATCCTTCAATATGAACAAGTACCTATTCCTACCTTAGACCTCCTTACCCTCTCCTATTTACTCACTTCTGTACTTCAATAATTTCTGTTCCACGATTCTCTTTCTAAATATGGCATAAACCTGTTTTCACTCATGTCATATTGCAATTCCTGTTTGTTTTATACTAATTTACCTTTAATTTCTCTATAAACTGGCTAAAATTTCTATAAAATATTAAATAATTGTCATGTAACTTGTATTTATTCTTAACCAATGTTTTCACAATATGCCTAATTTGGTAAAATTATTAAAACTATAGATGTTTTGTAATAATTTTAAAGATTGTAAAATTATTGTTTTTAAAATGTTTTTGCAATACTATGGGGTTTTCTCTTCTGGCCTCCACTGAAAATAGGCACCTGCTCAGTTAAACTTTTCTGGTAATCAGATGTCAGTAAATAAATAAATCTCAAAGGTGATCCATCAGCATGACATTCTCGACCTTCTCCATGTCCAGATTACCTTAGACCAAGTCCATGCTATATCCTTGTAGAACATAGGTTGCCCTCTATGATACAGGCAACCTGTAATACATACTTAAATGTACTGCAGATACTCCTCATTCCCCTTACACCATAGTCATGAGTGATGTTAACTACCCCAGTATAAATTGGGAATCATACACAACCCCAAACATGCAGGCCCAGAGATTCTTGGACTTTGTAAACACAGACATCTCAAACCAGTTAATCTGTGACATATTAGGGGTGCAAACATCCTTGACCTGGTCCTCACAAATAAGGCAGAATGTTGCACCCTCTGTAGTGTAATGGCCTCCCTGGTAAGGTCAAACTATAAGTCTGTCTCCTTTGAAGTAAGGGTAAAAACAGAGACACAGGTTAATGCTGCAACTTTTAGGAATTATTCCAGGGCAAACTTCCTAGTATGAAGTGAATCCCCCTCAAAATTACAAGCCCTAAACTGTGGAAACACAGCATAATCTTTCACAGAAACAATATATAATCATATTAACTCATTAACACCTATGTGGTGCAGAATATCACTAGTCTCGCAACTATACATATCTTGCATTTTCAAGTATTTTGTGAAAATAAACTGAAAAAGCTTAAGATAAGCAAATGCAAATATTTTGTGAATAATAAAAGCATTTTATAACTATACAAAAAATAATTTTATCAGTAAGTAGCATTCTTTCCATTGATAATAGTTAGTGTATTCATAGTCTTTTCCAAAAATACTGTAATATATTTTAATGCACAGAACCCCCAAATAATATTTTTCTAAATGTTCACAAAAAATGTTCTTATCTTGAAAACTGTACAACCTAGACATATATTGTTAGCAGATTTTTGTTAACCAGGCACAAACTTTCACATGTCAACAAATAGTTCATCTACAAGTGCATGTTTATTGAGATATTTGCAGAAATATGAAAACATATGTTTCATTGCATAATTAACAATATAGAAAATACTGATTATCTCTCAAGATGTGTATAGAAAATACTGATTATCTCTCAAGATGTGTATCTTACAGTGGAAATATCAAAGTCTATTTCCTTCAACAATATCTAAAATTTCACTGAATGTCATGCAACAGTTTGTAAGTCATGTGTTTTTTGAAATATTAAGTACATATGGAAATATTTATTTTCATAATTAAAAAAAACAAAAAAAAACAAGTAATCTCTGTGGTATCCCCGAAGTCTCAAAACAACCCATTAAACAAGTATAGTGGGTCCAAAAACAAAACAGTGTAAGAAACTTCTCTGTGTAGATGATTTTTAGCCCATATATCTCCAGTTAATCATTTTATATTAATCAGACAATTATAGTAGAAGTAGGAAACTTAAACTCATCTTAAGTAAAAAAAAAAAAAAAGTAATAATAAAAAATATATAATTGTACAGAATTATTAAGTATTCGAAAGTAATCCAAGCAAAGCAGGCAGTCTGTTTCCAGTTGAAAATCCTTTAAGTACACAGACAAGTAATCCAAGTAAAACAAAACTAAAGTAATTGTTTCTTCACAAGCATTCTATCTCTCTCTCTCTCTCTCTATATATATATATATATATCTATATATATCTATATATATATATATAGAGAGAGAGAGAGAGAGAGATATCAGGTAAGGGAGTGGTTTATTTTGCTGTAAAACAAAGTGTTATTGGTACACATGTTGAATTTACATCCCTTCCCCTATCAGTGTGACATTTGAGCTGGTCCTGCCCTATTTAATAGCTGTCATAATAATATAACCCTTATGTACTTTAAATAAAAATTTTAATGATGTTGTACCTCTTATTTAACCAGAATATTAATTAGATTATTAAGTCTGTGATTTTATCCAAGACAATATATTACATGGCAAATATATCAACCTTAGTCCATTTGGCAATCAAAAAATATATATAAATATATACATATACACTTTGCATGTAAAAAAAATCAATTGTAAAAATCATATTCTATTTTCATAACCTATTGTTAACAAAGATCACTTTCGTCCTTCTAGACTTCTTCAGGTCTGTGTACAAGAACCCTAAAAAACATCTATAAAAATATTATTGTATAATTAGTTAGTATTGTTATTACACATCATTTTGAATAAATTGGAAAAAAGAAAAAATATAATAAGAAAAAATGTATGATGATGGAAACAAAATATACACTTAAATTACAACTGATTTAAAATGGTATTTAAAACCAACTGGTAGAATAAAATAAAATAAAATAAAATTAGTCATGTAAACAATGTGGCAATTTTCTAAGTTCCAGTACACTTTTAATTGAACAGTAGTAGTTTAGTCCAGGCTTCCTAAAAGAGTTCAGCTGTAATTGCGACATGAGTTCATGTTTCTCCAGAATATTTAAAATGTCTCCTTCAAAATCACCCATTTCTATTCGATCCAGGATCTGGAACTTAAAACCTGTGTGTCTTTTATGAAGAGAAAGGTGTTTGGCTAGTGCATTATTTTTACATCCAGAGCGGATTTCTGACAGATGACATGAAATCCTATGCTTGAGTTTATTTACAGTCTTGCCTACATAGAATGTATCACATTCATTGCACTGTGCCCTGTAAATTACATTTGTAGTGTTACAGTCACCCCCTGCACTGGTCTTAATGATTTTTTTTTTAAATAAGGGCAATAAAAACTATCACCTTGCTGTCTAAATATACAAAATATACAATTATTTTCACATATTTTAGTGTTTCTCTCATGTGGTCTAGGTTTAAACAAAACTTCTAATGTTCCTGGCCTTCCTATAAACAAAGGATCGGTCTTCACCCAAGATGTTAATCAGAAAAGGGTTTCCTGTGACAATGTCCCAGTTTTCTTCAATAACATTTTTGATACTGTGATACTCCAAAGTTTATGTCAGGATGCAGCTATTTTTACATTTGTTACTCTCTGTGGAAATTCTTAACATTCTCTTACTGGGGAGGTTGAGTGAAGGTGGGTCCTTTTTAGTTGTATAATGTGTTCCAAGATGTTTTTTTAACATCTGACTTTCATAGCCTCTCACTAGAAAATAATTCTCTAAGTTGTTCAGGTTTCTCAAAAATGGTTCCATCTTTGTGCCGAGGGCATTTATAAGCCTAGCCAGAGTGTGTTAGCTTTCACCACCCCATTGATTAATTAACTGAGCCTCTGTCAAGAAGAGCCAATGAAGTGATCCCAGGGGTGTATTTTCTGTTACCCATCCACTCGTCAAGGTTTCTCTTGAAGAGTGTTAGTGAGGGGCACTACCTAATGTAGTTAGGAATTTTGTTCCAAAGCATGGGGAGTCTCTGTGACAGGAATCTATCCCTCCAGCATGTTCTATTTATTGCTGTTGCGAGATTTAGCTCACTAGAGCGAGTGGCTCACAGTGACTTGGATTTATTTAGGTGGAGCATGTCCATCAGTTCTGAGTTGGACATTGCTTTGTAAGTCAAGCAGAGATCAGCTCTGAGTAAGCAATATGCCACTGAGTACAGCTGGAGTTTTTCCAGTCGGGCTGCATAGGACATATGTTTGAGATCAGTAATCCCCTTGGTGAAGTACATTTGTGGTCTTTCTAGCTGTTGGAAGTGTCTTGTGAGGTACATCCCAAATGGAGCATTGTACTCTATGTTGGGTCTGATGAGTGACAGGTAGAGGGGCACTATAACCTCTTTATTTCTAGATGCAAACCCTTTAGTAATTAGATGGGCTACATAGAAGGATAACTACCTTGGCAATATGATTGTCAAAGGAGAGATTACTATCTACCTGGGTCCCCAGATTTCTTATTACCTCTTCTGTATTAAGGGGGCTGCCCCCTATGTGGTAATTCATGGGTGTTTTGTTTTTCCCAAATGGGATGACTATGCATTTTTTGGCATTTAGCTTGAGACCATGACTTTGACACCAGGTGTCCATCTCAGTAAGGCCCTTTTGGAGAATGCCCATGTCAGCCGGAGAGTCAATTATGGCTCCCAGTTTGCAGTCATTGGCGAACTTAGTTAGCCATAGTCCTCCTGTGTGTGCCTGTACTTCTGAGAAGTATATGCCAAACAGTAGGGGTCCCAGGACCGAGCTTTGTGGGACACCACTTTTGACTGGTTTAGAGTCGGACCTGGAGCCTGCTATTCTTACCGTGTGAGTTCTGTCTGTAAGCCAGTTGGCAACCCATCTTGTGATGTAGGGGTTTATGTTCAGGCTTGTGAGTTTTTCTATAATTCCCAAGTGGGGAATGGTGCAAAAGCCTTGGTGAGGTCAAGGTAGGCTGTGTGAACTACCTTCCCCTCATCTATGGCCTTGGTGACTGTCTCGAAGAAGTCAACCAGGTTTAGTAGGCATGATCTGCCCTTAAAGCCGAACTGGGTCAGGTCAAGTGTTTGGAGGTTTCCAATGTCTTTGTTAATGAGTTCCATGATGATACACTCCATAGCCTTGCAGACCAGGCTAGTCAGGCTTATGGGGCGATAGTTACCAGGGTCAGTTGTGGCCCCTCCTTTGTGGAGCAGAATAACCACTGCTGTGCTCCATTCTATGGGCACATAGCCTGTAGAGAGGCTGTGATTGAACAGTGTGTTTAGGTGGGGGTTAGTTCGTTCTGTAGTTTGTGCAAGACACAGCCTGGGACACCATCTGGCCCCATTGATGCTGTGCTTTTGGCTTTTGAAAGGGCTGTTTTCACCTGTGTGTCTGTAATTTTCAGGACACTACACTTTTCCGGTATTGTTATGGGCCCTATTGGGGGTGAGAGGGGGGGTGAGGTTTGCACTGAATCTATCTGCCAGGATGTTGGCAATATCAGTGGGTTCAGTATATTTTGTGTTATTTTGCACTATCTCAGAAAATGTCTGTGAGTTGCCACTTAGATTCTTGATATAGCTAAAGAAGGCTTTGTGGTTATCTTTCAAATCCTTGGCTATTTTTCTTTTGAAGTTAGTCTTGGAGGATTTTATGAGGGATTTTAGTTTCTTACTGATACTGATCAGGGATGTCTTTCCTTCTTGGGATTTGCTTTTTTTCTGAACTAGTTTCCCCCTTCTAGTGTATAGCTTGTTTATGGCAGGGGTCCACCAGACTCATTTCCTTCTCTTAGGGTAGTGAATGACAGTGAATTGTCCTGTCTCCCCCAGTGGTCTTTCTTACTATGCACCTTGATAAAATGTAGTTCTCTCAATTATGAAAATATGAACATAAATATGAATTATGAATGCATGTAACAAACAAAGATCAATTTCTCCAAAGTTGGACATCCTAGACTAACAATACTTAGTGCCATTTTGTTGGTTTTGCTAGGGACGGCACAATCCATGCATCCTTGTAGGTGCTCATAGAGTGCATTTGTAAAGGTTTCTGCATGTTGGACACAGTTATCCTTTAGTGTGGGGGCTGCAAAACTTACCACCTCTGTCTTAAGTAAGGTGAAGTTTGCTATAGAAAAGTTTTCACTGTGGTTTCCTTGATTGTAGGTGGTGATGTGGAGTGGACATCCAGAGTGATTAGTTTATGGTCTGATCTAACCAGTGACAGGTTGACCTCTGGTGTGGAACACCTGTCGCCCATGTTGGTGATGACCAGGTCCAATATGGTTTCACCTCTGGTAGGGGAGTTTACCAGCTGATCCAGGGTATTTGAGTTGATAAATTCCAGGAAGCGCTAGACCTGCAAGTTTGTACTTGAGTAGTTTTCCTAGTTAACAGTAGGGTAATTGAAATCACCCAATATCAGGGTGTTCGGTAAGACCTTCATGTTTCCAGTGTCTCCAGAAAGGTGGAGTGGTGGTCCTGGGTCATGGAGGGTGATCTGTAGCAGGCCACAATTTGCATTGCAGATTTGTCTGATGTTAATTGCACATGGATGATCTCAGAGGTATCATGCTGCATCACTAACCTGGAGGTGTAAGTATCCTTGATGAATATGGATACACCCTCTCCTTTTGTGTTTCGGTCCATGTTCTGTGGTCGAAATGTGTGGTATGAGTTGTAGCTGGGGGGAAAGGATGTGAATTCAACATGTGTACCAATAACGCTTTGTTTTACAGCACAATAAACCACTCCCTTGCCTGATAAAAAGTATATATATATATTTATATATATATATATATATATATATATATATATATATATATATCTATATATTTTAAGAAAGTTTGTAAGGAAACTATTACTCTATTTTTGTTTTACTTGGATCGCTTGTCTGTGTACTTAATAAAGGATTTTTGACTGGAAACAGACTGCCTGCCTTGCTTGTATTACTTTCAAATACTTAGTAATTCTGTACAATTATATATTTTTTATTGTTTTTTTTTTTTTTACTTAAGACGAGTTTAAGTTCGCTGCTTCTACTACAATTGTTTGATCTGATTAATATACAGTGATTTACTAGAGATATATGGACAGAAAATTTTCCACACAGAGAAGTTTCTTACACTGTTTTATTTTCATAATTACTAACAAACAGCTAGCAGTATTTCCAGTTTGTTTGTTTCTTTCGTCTTTTCCCGGTTAGGTGTCGCCACAGCGGAACTCCGGTCCGCTAATGATTGGCAGCAGATTTTTATGTACTGGCTTGCTGGGCCTAATGCACAACCTTCAACGAAGGAACGCCCATTCACGCATGTCGCTACACAGAAGACGCTCTAACTGAGAATCTAACGGGCAATGTCTAACTGTGAGGCGACAACGCTACCGCAGCACCACCAACACAGTATTTCCAGTACAGTGTGATATAAACCAGCAATGACAGTGAATTGTCCTGTCTCCCACAGTGGTCTTTCTTACTATGCACCTTGATAAAATGTAGTTCTCTCAATTATGAAAATATGAACATAAATATGAATTATGAATGTATGTAACAAACAAAGATCAATTTCTCCAAAGTTGGACATCCTAGACTAACAATACTTAGTGCCATTTTGTTAATAACCCCTTGCCCTTTCTAATACTGCATATTATTACCTGGTAAGTTACTTAGTTAAAAAAGGCAGACCTAAAAAAGTTCTGGATGCTATAACGAGGAATGGATGTGAAATGGAAGCATACAAAAAGGCGTTATAGGCTTGAGTGAGTTAACAACTGGAAAGAAACAGCTTTACCTACTGGATTAAGCACAGGATCAACTTAAAAAAAAGCCACCATAGTGGATTCCCAACATCAACAGGTTCTATAATGAAAGAAATTCAGTGCAAAATTTAAGAGGTGCAATGCTCATCAAGGAAAAAAATATTCTTCAGTAACCTAAACTAGCAGCTCAGGTGGCTAATCCAGTGAACCAGAGCAAAATGTGAGGTAAAATTAGCCTCTCAGACCAAAAACATTCACAAAGCTGTCTTCAGCTATGTCGATAATCTCATAGGCAATACACAGCAATGTACTAAATTATTTTTAATGCTATTAAGGAGACATCCTGGGATATCACCAGGAACAGTTGATATGGTGTTCTTGGCCTTGAAAAGCTCCTCAAGTAATTGCTTTATAATCATGCTGGGAGAGTTATGGATGTGAATATTTCTTGAGGAGCAATTGTTTGGTGGGTGGGGCTAAAACTCAAGGTAAATTAGACATCCAGGAGGTTTTATACATCTTCTGGCTCCATATAAGTGGAACCATTTACAATTAAACTGTTGGGCTTTCTAAAATCACTATTTAACCACAGCATCCAAACAAGCTTCATGCCAAATAAATTTAAGACTGCAATGGTTATTCTGCTGCACATTGGTGGAATGTCCATGTACCAGGGGAATTATTGACCCATAAGCCTGCTAGCCTAATATGCAAAGCTATGGAGAGAATAAACATGCATATCCTAAATGGTGACATAGGTAACCTATAAACATTGGACCCAAATCAGTTTGGGTTTGTCAGGGAGAGGTATTGCTTGATTAACCTGGTGGACTTAATTGAGAAGGTCACCATAACAATGTACAAGGGCAGAATGTTGCATGCTGCCTACTCCAACCTAGTTTAGGCATTTGATACAATATCCCACTTGGGCATTGTAGGAAAGCTCATTAAATAAAGCATAAACCTCTATATCACTCACTGGATAGTCAGCTGGCTTACAAACCCAACCTAGGAATTTAGAATAGGGAGGTCAACCTCCACAAAAATGCAACTTATTAGTGGGTTGCCTCAGGGCTCATTGCTTGTGCCACTCCTGTTTACTTCTCTCAGGTCAAGCATAACATCAAGGGCATCTGGCTGACCAAGTTTGCAGGTGATTGCAAATTGGGTGCAGTGACTGAATCCTCACAAGACACAAACATCTTCCAAGAAGTATTGAAACAAACTATTAACTGATACCACATTCATGGTCTAAAACTTAATGCCAAAAAGTGCATTATAGCATCTTTCATAAAGATGGTCACCCCAGTAAACTAATACATTGACAATACACCCCTAAAAGTAGATTTGGTAGTCATGGTTTGGGAAATATACAGAGAAAGTGATTTAAGTGATTTAGCGTTTGACTTATCATGTGTCTATTGTAGTGAAAAAAATCATTCTGTGTTGTACAACTAATAAAGAGGGAATGGCATTTAGATCCAAACATGTCATCTTTCCATTGTGATCTGCTCTCATGAGGCCAATCATTGAGTACAATATGACCAGGCATATACAACAAGTGGGGTATCCTCTGAGATGGTGGTGGGTCCAGGTTCATTTTCTTGCCAGGCACAATAGAGACATAATAGCTAGCTGCTGGCACATATAGGGCATAAGAAGAAAAAAAAAACATACCAATAATGAAAACAAACCAGGAACCAGGACCCAATCCACAATTTTATTGAGCGCTTTCATTTCAATAAATAAGAAACTTCATCAGACATGAAATAGCACAGTACAACCCAACTTATATAATACCTTCAATTACCCCTCAATTAAAGTATTTGCTTTGCTGAAATTAACCCTTAAAGAAACACTACCGATGATAAAACATTGTCACAGATATGAAAAACACAATATAATTAATATATGTATATTTGTGTAGCTGTTTTTGTAAACACCAGTGAAATACATATTTTATTGTGTAAAAGTGTACTTAAAAGCACTTTTTGTGATGCCCGCCTTGCATAAAACAGTAATATTACATAAAAAATCAGATTTTAACCTAAGAATAGAACTAATAGAGATGCTACTATTCAACCCAGGATATGTACCTGCATTTGTCCTAAGCTGCCATTGAAGTTCTTTATATTCCAAATAGTCATTAAGTGGTCCCCCTCTGTCCCCAAGGGTCACCTGGTCTATGATTGTGAATTTTAAATTGTCCCCTTCATGCATAGAGACATGTGTAGCAAGCACATTTTTCGTATTTTTATTCAAGATGTCTCTATGATGCTGGTAAACTCTACTCCTGAAAGCATTTCTGTTTTTTCCAGTATAAAAACAGGAGCATTCTGTGCATAAAGCTAAATGGACCACTGCTTTACTACTGCAGTTACATTTTTTGTACAAAGTAAATTTCCCAAAGTTGGGAATACTGATAGTATATGTTTCCAACATGAATTTGCATTGGACACAATATCCACACGTAGACATGCCCCCCCCCCCTGGTCTTCACTAAAACATTAACTCTTTCTAGCATGATTTTTAAATTGATATCTTTTTTATATACTATTTTAGGACTGGTCTTCACAATGTTAGTATATTCTTTGTCTATACCAAAAACATTCCAGTTGTGGTAGATAATCTACCTAAGTCATGTGAATTCCTTACTATAGGTAAGGACCATAGCTTTGTTGAACTCTGACCCCACTACTGGGTGGTAACATGCATTTAAATTGTTTGATGTACCCATAGGAGGGAAATACATTCCATTATTCCTCTTATTAATGACTTCTTGGAAGATGTCCATCAAAAATCCTACTGGGTACCTTCTCCTCAATAACATATTCTTCAAAATGTCAATTTGTTTTATAAATTCTTCACCTTCACTAATTGCTCTAGCTAACCTAACTCCTTGCCTTTTTGCAAGATACTTTTTTGATGTATGGGGTGCCAACTGTCAAAGTGTAATAAACAATTTGAATATGTTGGTTTCCTATATATTGTGGAATGGAACCTCTTGTTGTGTCTGTCCTTAATAATAGAGATATCCAAATAATTAACTTGCTCAAAACTTGTTGAAAAGGTGTATTCCAAAAAAACTAGTAGTCTCTTTTAAGTACTCAAAAATGTTTGCTAACCCGATTTCATCCCCTTTCCAAAAAATAATGATGCCGTCAAGGTATCAACCGTAGTATGTCCAACTGTTTGAAAAATGACTATTTTTAACAAACTCAGTCACCCAATATGCTAGGACTATGTTAGCAACCATGGAGGCACGTGCTGCCCCCATGGCTACCCCTCTGTCTTGTTTGAGCAGTTGTTTTTGAAAAATAATAATATTACTCTCTAAAACAAATTCCATCAAGGTCCTGATGGTAAGTATTCTATGCTGACTTAAATTAGAATTCTGACATAAATAGATATAAAACCAATCCAAGCCTATGCCATGTGGTATGATGGAAAACAGGTATTTGATGTCAATCGTAACAAATATAACATTGTCTGTATACATCTTCTTAGATATTTTACTTAGGAAGTCCCATGAATCCTTTAAGATCCATGGTTTTCCTTGTAGCGCATCCTTCAACTATAAATCTATGAGTCTGACAATGGGGTAGGTTTTGTATGCTCGGGCGTCAGCAATTGGTCTCAAAGGGGGGGTCAATCAAGTCTTTGTGTATTTTAGGTATTCCAAAGACGGTTGGAATTCTGCTATTTTTCATCGTAAGAAACTGGTATTCATCAAGGTTGATCTCATCATTCAAAACTAGCTCTTGTAGTGTAATGTCTACTTTTTTATATATAATCCCCTGGATTCACTAATCTTCTGTGCAGGACTAGCTTAGTCCTGCACAGAAGCACCCATTTAGGAGAAGGACGGCAGCGAGCCATGCATATTAACAAGGCACACTGCCTGAGCTCCTAGGCTTACACCGAGCATGTTAGAGTGCAGGGGGCGTGTCTGAGAGCAGAGCTCTCAGAATAAACATGCCCCTGCAATGTAGAACAGCAGAAGGTGTTAAGAAATGAGCGAGATAGCTCATATGTGTCCGCATATCCTGCCAACAGTCCCACATGTGTACAACAGCAACAGTACATATAAATTAAAAGAAGAAACCCTTTTATTTATTTTTTTAAATCTGAGCACAGCTAACCCTAGGTGTGCAGGTGTTCCCATTGCTTAGCTACGGTTATAGCAGCTTAAAAGGCTGAAGAGCATAACAAGGAAGATATATGCAAAGGAAGCAGCACAGTAATAGTGTGGTGGGCAGAGCATTCACCTAATGAGCAGGCATTCCCGGTTCGAGTTCCACTGCAGTACATTCCATTTTCGCTTCAAATCACTCTGATAAATATTTTTGTGGCATAACCTAATATATAACATACATTTGTGAACTGCAGTACTGCATTTAATGCAGATGTGAGGTGTCAGTGTCATAATGTTGCAAAGTCCACAGATAATCACATGTGCCCCATAAAGTATCACAGATACCAATGAAAGGTAAACTGTGCAATGAATGATAACCCTATCCATTTTCCAAATAACCCACCTCCCCAAGAACCATTACACTATTATTGTCTAAAATGTAGCACTAGTAAGCGGTAGTAAGAGGTAGTAAGCATATTTAAGCACTAGTAAGTGGGTTTAAGCCCATCTACGTGGGGTTAAGTAATGCACACACAGGTTAAGCAAGATCAAAACTGTCTGTAAGCATATGTAACTGGAGGTTAGCATTGCTTAGCCTTGCACAAACCAGCGCAAACCTGCTTACAATTGCTTAAAAGTGCCTTAGTCACTCTGTATCCAACAGCTCTTGTCCTGCCCAGCAACAAAATAATCAGCACTCCCAAGTTCAAGCCCTGGACCCTGCACACTATAGGCAAAGTGATGTTCCCCTAAGCCATGGTAGATACACATGCATCTCATGTTATCACAAACATATCATCCAGCACAGTCATTCAACAGTATAGGAAATGTATGTAATTATGTAGATGCATGTGTGTGTATGTACAAATATATATATATATATATATATATATATATATATATATATATATATATATATATATATATATATACCACTGCTTCTCAAACCCCTGGCAGGAAGAACCAAAAATTGTGAGTCAATCCGATGTTTGCACATGTCTCGAAAGATGAACAAGGCAAGGCTTGTACATATGTGGACTAAACAGATGAAGAGCCTGAAAAGCTTGGGTCGAGACAGTATACTGGATGAGTACCAAGGTGTGGAGAAAGAGCAATGTGTGGAGGTGTGGTATGGCTGGGCTAGTAACCAGAGAATGGATGGTTGCTGTGTATGTGGAGCTCGGGGGGCAGGGGAAGGAACTAGGGGTATAAAATTATGGAAGATATATGCAAAATAAGCAGCACAGCAATAGTGTGGTGGGCAGAGCATCCGTCTAATGAGCAGTCATTCCCGGTTCAAGTCCTACTGCAGCACAATCTGTTTTACATGGCAAAGCACGTTATAACCAATTTTTTTGTTGCAAAACCCACTAAATAACACATATGTATGAACTAGAGTACTACAGGAAATGCACATGTGAAGTGTCAGTGTCATAATGAATAAGGCACTAGTAAGCAGGTTTAAGCACAAATAAGCAGTACTACGCACATGTAAGCACTAGCAAGCATGTTTAAGTACATTTGCACGGGGGGTAAGCATTGCCTACACAGAGTAAGCAAAGTAGAAGCTAACTGAGTGTAAGAAACTGTAACCGGAAGTAAGTACTGCTTAGTTCTGCGCAAACCTGCTTACAACTACTTTAAAGTGCCTTAACCACTTTGTATCCAATGGCCCGTGTTCTGCCTAGCAACAAAATAAACAGCCACTGGAAGTCTTGAACCCAAGACCATGTACACTACAGTCACAGTAGTTAACTACTAAGCCATCATAACAGTACATAAGATTGAGGTGTCAACAAACAAATCCTCACCATATGAAATCAAACTGAACACATGAAAGGAATCTATGTACAGTGTGATGTTGTATAACCTGCTACATAACATAAATGTGTGAACTGGAGTACTGCAGTAAGGCCAGATGTGAGTTGTTATTGTAATAAAGTGTTGAAGCCCCAGGACCCCATACAGTGTATGTACACATGAATCATGGATACCAGACACATATATAACATGTAACAAATAATAAATCAATGCCAAAAGGAAGATATAATGCAAATTAAATATTAAGCAATGCTAAGCATTGCACAGCTCAGCTTAGCTGGAGTAATCAATGTGTAGGCCGGCTAACTCAATCTACCCAGTGGTATGCCCCTTTAAGCAATGCCAACATTAGGTAAGCAGATATGCCCATAGCTTAGTCATCCAATCACAGGAAAGTGTGGGAAACTGGACGTATTTAAACACCACAGGCATGAATACGTCCCATAACTGGTTGCAGCTCCCCACTGTAGGCAGAATGGCTGGCGTTGCGGAAAGCACTCGATTTAGAGCGCAGCGCTGGGGCATCCCGGAGTCCAGATTTATGGTATAGCTCTTGGTAAAACACCATGAGGAGAGACTGCTGCAGGGCCAATACCAGGGCTCTCAGTATAAAGTGGATGCATGGGACAGACTCGCCCGTGACCTCACCAGTGCCATTGGTATGCCCCGGACTGGAAAGCAAGTCAGGCATCACCATGCTGACCTGAAGCGGTGGAGGGGTGATCTCTTGGACCAGTGGATCCAAGAAGCAAGGCAGATGGCCAATGCCCCAGCACTAAGTACCCATTCTGCCACATAGATAATGATCGCCTAGCATGTGTATACTATGGATTGGTAATGGCTAAATATCACTGTATTTCTCTGATAGCTGCAGATGAGCAGGCTGCAAACCAGCAAGCCCATGCTGCTAGGCTGCAAAGGCTGCGTCACGAGGCAGGTTAGTAATATTCCTGCATGTACTGTCATAACAAATAAATATAACAGTTCTGGAAAGTGTTGTACCAGTAAAGAAGTGTATTGTGTATGGGATGTAATGAATAAACCAGACAATATGGCAGGAAGACTGTCATATAGGTTGCATGGAAATAAAGGTGTGACATCTTGTGAATGAAAGTATAACCCCTGGAGTGCTTGTGTACATCCTGCTTCCATATGTTGTTGTCGTGTTGCATTCTATAAATAGTACTGATGTATTAAGCAGTGTTCCCACACTGTTGAACGCAGTTAAAATGTGTAGGAATTTCAGTATAACAATGTTGGAAGTTCCAAGAGGTCAGTCATATACAACAACTGAGGAAGACTTAGACAGAAATCATTGGAGTGCTTTACACCAATTCCCTGATAAGCACATTGTACTGTGATGTCCACTGTACTAATTTTACCACACATAGGGGTTCGAATCCTGGGAGTGGTAGTAAATTGTATGCATAACCATATACCACAACTGTACAGATTTTGCGAGAATGCTCAGTTAGAAAGCTGTATTCATAATTAGACCCAACAACTGTACAGATTTTGCTAGAATGTTCAGATAGTATGCTGTAAGCATAATCATAACCATCAACTGTACAGACTGTGGCAGAATGTTCAGGTAGTAAGCTGTATGCATAGTCATTTATTTATTATTTATTTATTTTACATTTGTTGACCGGGCTAGTCCAACTGGATATATGTCCATTTTCAGTGGAGACCAGGGGAGAAAAGCTCCAACATAGATGTAAAAACATAAACATGACATAAGAACAATATATTTGTAATCCTAGAACACATTTGTAAACAACTTGTAGAGTATCCTTATAAGACTAAAGAGCATTAAAAACATAGATTTAGAGATCAGGTACTTAACAATTAAAAAGGAAAGAATAATATACATTAACTGGAAGTATGTATATAGAGTGATGAGCAAGCAGTTTAAGATACAATTCTTTGGTGGTATAGTTAAGAGCAGGATTAAGTTGATATAAGAGCAAGATTAATCTGATAAAGCAGGATTACGATGATACAGATACTGAAGACCAATACATACTGTTGACAGCTAAGAGAGCAGGTTAAAACTCTGACTTGGTTATAAAGAAAGACACAGTAAGTACAGAGTTGGTTAGCTAACTTTACATAAGCTGTAAGTTTAATGAGACGTACTGGCAGTGCAGTAGTACTATGAACTGTGAAGGTGAGAGTAGTAGGCAGCAGCTTTTTAGTCTGGGTAGGTGCAAGGGCAAAGCCAGTGAGTCTTGAGATATGTTTTAAGTTGCTTTTTGAAAAGTGGTGTAGAGGAGAGGGAGGTTAGTTCACTAAGGTGCTGGTTCCAGGTTTTCCCTACAGTGTTGGAGAATAGAGATTCCTCAGCCCTGTTATTGGATTTTGGAGTGGATACAAGAAGTTTCCTTGATGAGCGTAGGGTTTTAAGATTATTGTAAGGGGTGATGAGGGTAGTTAGTATAGGAGTATTGCTAGGATGATGACGGGTCTTATGGGCGGTAATAAGTTGGTGAAAGAGAAACTGATTAGGTAGTTCCAGCCATCCTAGCTGTTTAAGATTGTGAAAGTGGTGGGTTCTAAATGGGGATCCAGTGGCAAATCTGGCAATGTTATTGTAGGAGGTATTAAGCTTGTTGAGGTTGTTCTTCGATAGGTTGGTATAAATGGGAGAGGCATAGAGGAGGGTAGAGACACGATGGGTATGGGCAATAGTAGTTCTAGCTTTTGGAGTAAGAAACTGTTTTAGCCTATAGAGGGAGCCTAGTTTTCTGTTCACTGACTTTATTGTAGTATTGATGTGGGTATCAAAGGTGAAGTTGTCGTCTATAGTTACCCTTAAGAGTTTGGTGGTAGGTCGGGAGATATGACAGTGCCATTGTTTGATGTTACTGTGAGGTGGGGGACTTTTGTGTAGGAGTAAAGAGTAATAGTTTGTTTTTTGGGGGGTTAGGAGGAAGCAGCATTGGAGGAACCAATTCTCAACTATGTTAAATGTTGCTTGGGTGAGGGACTGCAGTTCAGATATGGATGAAGCGGAGCATATTAATGCAGAGCCATCTGCATATTGTATGCAGATGGCTTGTGGAGTATTCATGTTTAGATCATTGATAAAGAGTGAAAATAGGAGAGGGCCCAAGATGGAGCCTTGATGAACACCTAAGGTAACAGGAAGAAGGGTGGATATGTTATTCTCCCAAAGTACTGCTTGTTTTCTGTTTTCTAAATAGGAGTTGAACAATTTTAGTGCCTGAGTATCAAGAGAGAGAGACTTAAGTATACTCAGAAGTACCTGGTGGTTTACTATATTGAAGGCTTTCGAGAGGTTGATAAAGAGAGCAGAAGAAAGAGTATATACCCCTCAACTGTTCTGATCTGTCCAGCATGTCCAGATAAATGGTTCAAATCTGCTGCCTGGTAACCTGTTCCCCTGACAAATCAGTGTGCTGATCCAAGAAATGTAGGCAGCTTATAGTGACATATAATGGATAGTCAGACCTGAACATAAAAAAAGAATGTATATGGAAACAAACCTGTCATTGTAGCATTTCACCCAAAGTGTATGACAGCTATTCCAAAATATGTCACATTAACACCTGCATCCTGTCAAGCCTAGACCAGAGTATGTGCAATAAAGGATTGTTAGGTATGTGTATAACATCAACATGGAATCTTGGAGTATGTGTAGTATTTGCCAGGTAGTGTTAAAGATTTTCTCCACAGCTATAACAGGTAAGAGGTGTAGACTGTAGGTCATGTATATACTTGTCTACAAGCATGGAATCTGGGAGTATTTGTAGAAATTCTCAGGTAGAATTAACAATAATTTTCTCAACAGGTATAACAGGTAAGAGGTATAGACTATACGTAAGATACAGTCCACCCATATACTAATCTACAAACATACCATTGTACAAAGTAAGGACATTGGGTAGTGTAATAATACATGTAAGGGACAGATCACTGCAGCGACTAAGAAAGTTGTGAAAACTATAGGGATATATTAGTTGTGATTTACTCTATATACATATGCAGTCGTTTTAACCTATAGTATGTTTGTAATTCTTATTAAGAATGATAATGTTTTTAGTGCAACCTTTGCATAATGATGTTTTTTTAATATAACATATATACAAAAATGCGCAAGCTTGAAAATGTGGGTGAAGTGATGTATTAATTAAAGGAAGTGACGTTAATTTGAATTGTAATATAAATTCATTTGAAATGTATATCAGTTATAAGTGGCCTGATGAAGCCTATGGGTGAAAGCACTTGCCAATCTGTTGTATTTTAAATAAATATAAGGCTTTTGGATTAATATCTTGGTTGATCCGTTTATTGTTGGTGAAACAAGGTGAAACAAACGTTGCTGTTTTTAAACAGGGGATTTATTGGCCGAGAAGTGGAACGCTGTTAATATCGCACTGTTTGGAACACTAGTTTGGAAGTTCTGGTCGATTATATGATGCTGTTAAGCTGGTAACGCTTAAACCTTTTAGCTAAGCTGGTAATGCTTGAAAAAAATCTGCTTGGAAGAGCTGGTAATGCTTGGAAACTTTTGGTCTAACTGGTAACTTTTAGAAACTTTTTTGCCTTTGGCGTACGGATAATATATCCAGAACTGTGAAACAGTTGTAACACACTGAAACCTAATCTGCCTCACGCTCTCCTTTTTACTTTTATTTAATATATTAGTTGCTAATTGACCTCTCTCTCTTACCCCCTCCATATGTGCAACAATAACCTTATTACACACCTCAATGGGTACGTGTACCCTCCAAACTATTGTTGGGACATATGTCCTATTGGTTTATAAATATTCACATTTGGTTCTATGCATGCGCCATGTTAACATACTCCCATATTGGTGGCCTGTTGCCATCAATGAAACCTGCATGCTGTTGTAATGGCCATAGTTGTCTCATATATGCATGTGTTCTGCATAATCTGCAACTGTTGTAAACTGGTGTCTTGGGTTAATGGGAATACCTATGCATGCTGTTATAACTAATCCTGAATGCTGTTGACTATGACTAACTGATATCTTTATTAAAACTGCAACACCATAGCTCGTATGGAAGGCCGGTCCCAGTGGACCCACCTGTCCCACCTCAGCTGGCCATGGCACCGGGCACCAGCATGTCTGGGGCCCAGCCTGGGACCTCTTCCTCCATTGGCCCTGCACCAACTTCGGATGCAACTGCCAGAGGGGATGGGGCTCGGCCCCCTCCTGGGAGTGGGAGTGGAGAGGTACCTGTCACCCATCGTCAGGTCCTGGCCATGGTTCATAGGGAGTTTGACAAGGAGATTCAAAACCAGCTATGCCAGCTTCAGAGCTGCATGGCGCAATTAGAGGGTGAGCCTGCCCCTTCTACCCAGCCTCCAGCACAGCCACCTTTGGGGCCATGAAGGTGCAGTGGTGACTGCCCATGGGTGGAGAACTCAGTCCCACTGTTTCCATTTGGGGGCTTATGGGCTTGCAACTTCCAAACACCCCACCCCGTCCAAGGTGTTTACCCCCACATGTGTCATATAACACCCCTGTATGTATCTTGTTTGTCTTGTCTGTTAACCTACCCAACCTACCTCCCCAAATATACCTATGACCCCTCCCCAACATCCCACTCTTACCTGAAAAAGAAAAAAAGGCAATCTGTTCCCACAAAAAAATCTTGCCCCATACATAGCTGTCCATTTTGCACACCTGTCCACTGGACACATGTAATCCAGTCTAATTGGCATCACAACTTATTATTGTTGTCCTCACCCCCACCCAGGGGTTTGAGTGTCCAAATCTACCTCCAAATTCAGTATATATGCACAGCTGTTGCTGTAGAAGAAATGGACAGCTATGGACCTTCCCTGCAGCCTTGCTGCACATCCCTGGCTATTTTCCCTACTGTCTTTCCCTCTTTGTGGCCCTTTTTGCACCACTTTCCTATCAATCCCTTTTTCCTTTCTTTTAAAGAAATTAGCATGGGGTAAGCAGGAGTAAGCAATTTTAAGAAGCAGTAAGTGGGTTTAAGCCTATGTGCGTGGCGGTAAGCGATGCCGACACTGGTTAAGCAATGTAGAAGCTAACTGAGTGTAAAGAGCTGTAACCAGAAATTAGCAGTGCTTACCTCCGCACAAACCCACTTACAACTGCTTAAAAGTGCCTTAATCCCTCTGTATCCAACGAATCATGTTCTGCCCAGCAACAAAATAAACAGCCTCTGCAAGGCTCGAACCCAGGACCTTACAACACCATAGACAAAGCTATTTACCACTACACCATACCAGATATAAATAAACCTGATGTTTTCAGAAACATATCATCCTGTCCAGGCATGCAACAGTACAGAAGATATATACCAACATCTAGATGTATGTGTGTGTGTAAATATATTAATATGTAAACAGATACAACATATCTATATGTTGTTGTTGTTGTTTGTCTTTCAGCTTTTTCCTGGTAAGGGGTCGCCACAGCAGAACTTCGGTCCACTAATGATTGGCAGTAGATTTTTACGAAACGCTGAGGTGCCAGCTCGATGCCCAACCTTCAACGAAGGCACACCCATTTATGCACGCATGTCTTTCGAATGCTACCCAACCGTGTGGAGGACATGCAGACTCCACACCGAAGGAACTCCAAAGCCAAGCCGAGAATTGAACGGGAGAACCTCTTGCTGTGAGGTAACAATGTACAACTGCGGCAGTCTCTATATGTAGATATATATATATATATATATATATATATATATATATATATATATATATATTTCTAAAAATATATACATATACATTAATATATATGAACATATATACATGCAAATGCCTACATCGACACATATATGTGTCTACACCTATATGTCTACATATACACAGCAAGTTACATATGTGTACGTAGATATATATTTCTGTAGGTATATACGGACATAGCTATATATACGTAAGCAGATATATATATCTTTATAGGTATATATGGCCATACATCTGTAGATAGCAATGGCAGATTAACAAAAACACATATGTCCACATGCACCGTTAATGGGGATGAGAGGCCCCAAACACTATACGTCTTGTACAAATAGGCATCCCAACCCCACAGCCAAACACGTCTGCCCTGCAATACTATACCAAGTGTTGCAGATCCCATTACAAGGACCTGACACGACATGGGAACAAGATGTTAACAGTACTACATCCCACCTGTATGATGTTAGGCTGGTATTGGTAACATATCATGCAGTACAGTCTGCCTTCCACATCCCCAGGATACAGATACACAGACACAGATATGCAGATACAGATATACATATACATATACATATATATATATATATATATATATATATATATATATATATATATACATATAGATATACATGTGACAACACATACACAAGCAGATATATGTACAGTAAGATATATATGTAGAAGGTGCACACAATATGGAACAGCCACTATGCCTACAGTTAACACTTGAACAACTGGACACTGTATGGGCCACCCATGAAAGTGACAATTGCTGCCTGCAACATATATCCACAGAGGGGTCATAGGAAAAAAACACCACACACAGACACTAGACAAGGGAAAGGAGGTCCACACAGCCTACCTAAACCTCACAAAGGCTTTTGACACCATTCCCCATTCTAGTATTATAGACAAGCTCACCAGCTTGAACATAAACCCCTATGTCACGAGATGGGTTGCCAACTGGCTCATGAATAGAACCCACATGGAGAGAGTTGCAGGCTCTTCATCCGACTCTAAACTGGTTACAAGTGGCATCCCCCAGGGCTCAGTCCTAGGACCCCTCCTGTTTGGTATATACTTCTCAGAGGTACAGGCAAGCATAGGAGGACTATGGCTGACCAAGTTCGCAGACGGCTGCAAACTAGGGGCCATAATTTATTCTCCGGCTGATACAGACACCATCCAGAAGGGTCTCACTAAGATGGATACCTGGTGTCAAAATCATGGCCTCAAGCTAAATGCCAAAAAGTGCATAGTCATCCCCTTTGGAAAAAATAAAGTACCCGGTAACTACCACATAGGTGGTAGTCCCCTAAATACAGAAAATGTAATAAGGGATCTGGGGACCCAAATAGATAGTAATCTCTCCTTTGATAATCATATTGCCAAGGTGGTTAGAAAATCCTTCTATGTGGCCCACCTAATCACAAAAGGGTTCACATCTAGAACAAAAGAGGTTATTGTGCCTCTCTACTCATCACTCATTAGACCCTTCATAGAATACAACGCCCCATTTGGGATGAACCTTACAAGCAACCTGCAACAGCTGAAAGACCACAAAAGTACCTCACCAAGAGGATTACTGGCCTCAAATAGATGCCCTATGCAGCCCAACTCAAGAAACTCCAGCTGTACTCGGTTGCATACCGTGTACTTATAGGTGATCTCTGCCTGACATACAAGGCCATGCCCAACCCAGAATTGATGGACATGCTCCATCTAAAAAAAAAAAAATCCCAGAGAGCCACACACTCTAGAGATATAAACCTCACCACAATGATAAATAGGACATGATGGAGGGATAGATTCCTGTCCCAGAGACTTCCCATGCTTTGGAACAGGATTCCAATATACATCAGGCAGAGCCCCTCACTAACACTCTTCAAGAGAAACCTTGACGGGTCGATGGGAAACAGAAAATTTACCCCAGGGATCACTGCAGTGCCTCTGCTGGACAGTGGCACAGGGAACTAATGGCTCTGCTGGACAGAGGCACAGGGAACTAATCTAAGGGGGTGGCGAAAGCCAACACATTCCGGCTAGACTTATAAATGCCCTTGGGCAGATAGCCTAGTACTTACCTATGAACCTATGAACCTATGAACAGGTTTGCAGAAATGGAATACCTTTAATTGTGTGCCAATACAGTTCTATATGCCATGTCATATAGCTGTTCAGACACTGACATCCATATAAACAGAGTAATGCAACTGTGAAACAGTTATACTAATACAGTAGTCTAGAAATGTTCACAACTGTTGCTGTCCAGGCCAAGCTCTTCAAATTGTACAATAGTGAGGACAGACTGGGCCACTGGATACCAAACAATCAACAGTATGTAATGCAGGTGTATAGTTCAGCAGCCTCTATCTACACTCTGTATGTACAAAATCACTAGGTGGTAAAGACATCATGTGACCAAATGGGTTGTAACTGGTACATAACAAGGCATAAGTGACACCCATTACAAGCACACTGAAAGACAGAACAGTCTGTATGTCAGGAGGCAGTAGGCTTGCATTAACCCAATTTATGTAAGTAATATAAATATAGGTGAAGTATATGGTACTGTACATCCAGCTACCTTAAGCCAGCTCACCCCTGATACACCCACATTTTGTAACAGCCTAGGTCATTTATGGTGCTTCCCCCAGACTCAAAAATACAGGGCCATATACCACTGTTACATACACTGACCTCTGGAGTGCATAAGAGCACACATGTGTTGTGTAGGTGACTCCCACACATATATGGCCCCAGCCCCACAGTATGTATGGGGGATACAACAGCAGTGGACTGATGGCAGCAATGGCAGTGTGATATACTCACAGCCCACTACAGAACAACCCTCGACAGCATGTCATATGTGCAAAGCTTGGTATGTAGGTGGAGGACAGAGGCTGGAACACAGGCACAAATGTGGAAAACTGTTGCCATACATTAAGCAAGTTGCTGGTGTTACAGAATAGTCTGCAACATACCCTTAGTCAGGGAACTGCGGTTAGAAACAGAAATGGATGTAGCCATGTACTGATAGCACTCAACACACACACTGTCAGTGAAATATCTGACACAGGACCTGTGTGATGGACAGACAACACATGATAGGCACACCTCTGGCCACCAAGAGGATAGGCCCACAGTTGAGAGCTATGCAGACCAGACTGCATTCCAAGGTAAACTAGTATGTACACACACACCCTGTAAAACCAATACTATACAAAGCATAACACAACTCTACTCACACTCTGCCTGTAGTTCCTGAACCTCCTACAAATATGTAGCTGCCCTGAGTGTGCTGGTTCTCCTGTAAGAGGTACTGCTGTCTGTAACACTGATGCTCACACACAGGAAGGATATCCATCACACCGGAACTGTAAAGGGACCATGCCCACATGATGCAGGGGTTTAGAGAAGGTAGTTGCCATGACAGTGGTAATTGGAAGTACTACACATGTGTAATCATATATATATGGCTATATGGATAATAATATGTACATATATGTCCACCATATGTCCTGGACATGGAGTGTAGCCCTACCCCAGCCTGTATAGTCCCACGGTTTAGCAGGTATATCAGTAGACTATTGCTACTGTCATTGGGATTGTCTTCACAGACATGGTGTGTGTTGGAGGTCACATCTGCTTATACCATGTGTGCCATTGGCTACTGACAGATATCCTAAGGGCATCATAGTAAAGTACTGCTGCTAGCATGTAATGCCCCTGTGGACTGCAGCAGAGATAATGGCCAATACATGTGGACATTCTGACACACTCTGTACAGTCCAGAGGTATACACATAAGCCCTTAGTGCTAAACATGTGTACCATGCCTGACAATATGGATGTAGACAGCCATGTAGATGGGTATAACACATAATGACTGGAATACATTTGCTACCATAGGTTATGCATTCACGCACCCCTGTCTGGCCTGACACATAAAAAACGCTGGTACAGGGGTGCCATGGCCACATACTACCCACTAGATATTGACATACATCTGTACAGCATACCACTGCTCTGTCTGACATACATGACTGTTAAGGGAGGCCCAGCAGCAGTACATCTCGAAAGTATATGCACATGACATCTCACTGGGTAAGTACACTAAGCTGCTAGGCATGTAACAATGCACTGTGCAGGCTACAGGCAGACTGGCTCAACACTGGCCTGCATCTCCTATGGGGGAATGTACATGTACCTGCATATATAGCAGGCTCTACAGGCATGTCACAGCACAGGGTAAGATACACCTCTGTGAAAGTGCATAACCACAACCAATGTAAACACAGCCACAGTCACATATGTTAAGCTAGCATAATATTATAGTATATGGACTATCTGTTCGACACCATCCTCATATGTGCCACTCACAGACTGACCCTACATATACTGGGCTGCTACACAGTTTGGTCTGATGGCTGTCTGTGGTATGGGACATGTGTGTGTATGGCCCTGCAAACATGTACACCAATACGGTACCATACAGTGGAGCAGCATGTAACATCAGATAGGACGGGGTCTAGAACAATGACATCTACCACAGTCTATACAAAGGCTAAAGTCCATATTAACAATACACACACTGTCGACATTCACTATAAGTACACATACCTCAGTACTGTACAAACATCCACAGAAAGTCCAGGTTATGTCATCAAATATAACCCCTACTGTACATAACATGCGTAGCAGTCTGATATCTCACTGGCTTGTTATCAGATATGATGACACTAATTATGGTGTACAGCACATATGCACCACTTCATGCACAACATATGTACGCAGGTTGATAGAATTGTGGCTGGAAGCACATACACAGGGCCAATAATGGCATGTTGCTGTGATAACCTCATACAGTTACTGTTGTAACAGGGTTTGCTGCAACTTATGTTCTATGAGAGATATGAAGCCAGTAACTGTCACAGCGTTCACCATCTACAGACTGCACTCCTCACACTACCTTCTGCTGTCCACAGATAGATGCACTGTGGGTAACACATGAAACCAAAGGCACAACACACTGCCCTGTCTGCAGATGACCCTGCAGATGGGGATTCCTCATAAACATGGAACTGACATGGCAGGTACTGAGACATGTAGGACAGTCATATCCACACACACACACACACACTGTTAAACCAACAGTACTCCAAATGCAGTATAGCAGCACTTACAGTCTGTAGCCAGGTCAGGCACATCCCCCTCCTGTGTGTTGCCCTGTTTCCACAGTGTATGTTGTTAGAGGTAAATCCCCAATCCATCTGAGATGCTGTTTGCCAAACAACAGATCTAGTTCCTGCTCACAGTGAATGAAAAGGGCTAACACCAACATGATGTTCCTAGATGTTGGAGTGTGTTTCCATGCAATTGGCTATGGGAATGCTACCACAGCTGCTCCACATGCAATCAGCTAGGGGAGGGCTGCAATTTTTGCAGTGGCCATCATCTAATCATGAGCATCACTTAAAATACACATGCTACTTCCAAGCAAAGCAGGTGTAGGTCTCCACATCCACCAGAGAGGGAGTGGGAAAGGCAGACAGAGGCCATGACAAGTCAGGGAGGGGTGGGAGAGTAAAACCTAAGCATGTTTGTATCACACACCTAACAGCACAGGGTATCATACCACTGATGATTATGTAGTGCTATCACAGTTCTATGCAGTTACTGGATGCACCACATGGGTTACCAGTTGTGGAGCCCTCAGAGCATATATGTGATGGTGACTGACATCTGCAACAGGGATACGGTAGCTATATGGTAGGTGACGTACACGTGCCTGTCTGCATGACCACGTGTCAGGATCAACACAGTCACACTCTCACAGGAACACACACACATTGACACACTTGGCAGGGCCAGAATTACAACTCATCAGTAGTGGCATTGCCACAGCACATCATTGTGTAGGTCTCACATGCACCACACGGGTCATATGGGGGTTGTATTGGTAAATGGTATGGGGAGGTGTCTGGCATGAGACAGCATGCTTCAGTATGCCCATGTGAGTTGTAGGGAGTGTGGATGTGAACATATGCACCATACAACACACACACACAAAAACACAGGATGCCAGTACTAACATACATGGGTGCATGTCTGCATGGGTGTGTGGTGGTCGACTGTGCCAGATGGCTGTGCAAGGCTAGGCGATGGGTATACCTTGACATCAGGCCACATGACAATGGTCTGCATTGTGGCTCAGGACTGTAATGTCTGCATTTGCCCACACAGGTGGGTATTGTATCCGCCCCATTCAGTCACCTGGGTGACTATTGTGTGTGGCCAATGCTGTGCATTGCTTGCCATGTATGTGTTCCTTAGCACACCTCCCACATGCATATACAGTGACATGTGGAACAGTATGTGGGGTGTCTGGCCCATGTTGTGAACACAGATTATCATCAGATGTGCCAGTCTTGCCCACCTGTGGTGGAAACTGGAAATGGGGAGCAGGTTTACCCTGCACCTACATTGATAGCATGCTAATGGCATTCCCTGGTGTCAGTGGCATCTGTCAATACAAGGCATGTTGTCAGGCATGGTATGTCCTTTGTGGGTCACATGTGATGGCACCACAGGTGTTGCAGGTGTCCATTGGGGAACATGGGGAAGGTGCACTGTCTGCATGTACATGCATATTGGACAGAGTGCCATGCCCTCTGTAAACCACAGCTATCACCCCATAGTTGCTATCAGTGGCCAATATGCAGTGTACTACCCACATATTGGCTGTTGCCTAGGCATGTGTGTAGGTATCAGACATGGGTTGAGACTGTGCTCTGGGTAATACTGGGGTTGCTAACTGTGATTGCCTGTCCTTGATGTCACATGTATGGGTATGGCTTTGCACCCCAGCCTCTCAGCTATTTCACATCTGTTATCCTTGTACAGTGGACATTGTGATATATAGTAGGGCCACCATATAAAAAATATACAGAACCCACTACAAATTGGCCACAGGTGTCACACACTCACAACCACCTACACACAGGATACGAGTTGCAAACACACACACACAGAGTAGAACCCATACCTAACTAATTTATTACACTACAGAACTACGCAGTTATAGTACACACCACAGAGATTGCTCTTTCCCCAAAGGTATATATCACATTGGATGACATCAGCAGGATTGCCAAAGAAGGCCATTTGAATTGTAGTGCATGTGACTAGCCTAAAATGCATTGCTCCCTACACAGACAGTGACACACACACAAAACATCCACAACTGACATGTGGGGGTATAGAACCCCTAACAGAGGTCAATATTCTATTACAGCATGGAGCTGTTATATGATGCACTATGTGGATTACTGGAGAACTCCTTCCCCAAAGGTGTGTACACAATGAATGACATCAGTAGGCTTGCCAAAGTAGGCTATTTGAAATGTACTGTGTGTGACTAGCCTAAAATGTATTGCTCCCTACACAGACAGTGATGCACACACAAAACATCCACAACTGACATGGGTGGTTATAGAACCCCTAACAGTGGTCTATATCACACTACAGCATGCAGCTGTTTTAGGATGCAACACAGGAATTAATGAAGAACTCCTTCCCCAAAAGTGTATCTCACAATGAATGACATCAGCAGGATTACCAAAGTAGACTATTTGAAATGTACTGTGTGTGACTAGCCTATAATACATTGCTCTGTACACAGACATTGAAACACACACAAAACATCCAGAACTGTCATTGGGGGGGGGTGGAACCCTACCACAGTTCTAAATCACACTACAGCAGTACGCAGTTATGGCATGAGCTGCAGAGATTATGGGGCTGCAATCTTCCAGGAGGTGTATTTCTAGGTGGGTGACATCAGCAGCTTTGCCAAAGTTGAGTATATGAATTGTAAGGAGTGTGAGTACCCTAAAAAGCATTGCTCTCTAAACAGACAGCATCAGACAAACACACACACACTTGTCATGTCTGGGATTAGAACGCCTACCTAACTACATTATCACACTACACCAGTACACAGTTACAGGACATGATATGGAAATTACTGGTCTGCAACTTTCCCACAGGTGTATTTCTAGGTGGGTGACAACAGGAGCCTTCCCAAAGTTGAGTATATGAATTGTAAGGAGTGTGAGTACCCTATAAAGCATTGCTCTCTACACAGACAGAGTCAGACCCACACACACACACACACACACACACACACACACACACACACACACACACACACACACACACACACACTTGCCATGTCTGGGATTAGAACACCTTCCCAGAGATGTATTTCTAGGTGGGTAACATCAGCAGCCTTGCCAAAGTTGAGTATATGAATTGTAAAGAGAGTGAGTACCCTAAAATGCATTGCTCTGTACACAGACAGGGTCAGACAGACACACACACACACACACACACACACACACACACACACACACACACACACACGTCATGTCTGGGATTAGAACACCTACCTAGTTACTTTATTACACTCCAGCAGTGTGCACTATGGAGATTATGGGGCTACAACCTTCCCAGATTGTATTTCTAGGTGGGTGATATCAGCAGCCTTGCCAAAGTTGAGTATATGAATTGTAAGGAGTGTGAGTACCCTAAAAAGCATTGCTCTCTACACAGACAGACACACACACTTGCAATGTCTGGGATTTGAACACCTCCTTAATTACTTTTTCACACTACAGCAGTACACAGTTACAGGGCACACTACAGAGATTACCAGGCTACAACCTTCCCAGATGTGTATTTCAAGGTGGGTGACATCAGCAGCCATGCCAAAGTTAAGTATATGAATTGTAGGGAGTGTGAGTACCCTAAAAGAATTGCTCTCGACACAGTCAGACAGATGCACACACAAACACACCAGCACAGTTGCCAAGTCTGGGGTTAGAACTCCTACTTAACTAATTTATCACACTACAGCAGTACACAGTTATGGGACGTAACACAGAGATAACTGGGCTACAATTCTCCCAAAGGTGTATTTCATATTGGATGACCTCAGCAGGCTTGTCATAGTAGGGCTATGGGGAGGGCAGTGTGTGTGCATGAGCCATAACACTTTCATCTAGGGGTTGACATGCCCAATGCTGGAACACACACGGTCATATTTCACAGTTACGTATATACAGCTGCTAGATGACTACTTCCTTGTACCGTCATGTTCCACAGCTGGCACGTGCACCACATAGTCTGTAATACTGACAGATACTGGTGGCTAGTATCTGCAGTGAGTGACATCTACACCTCATGTATTTGGGGCCTTTGGCTTTGTGTAGGGTGGGACAGGCCTGAATGGCTCCTTGTCATAGTCACCCTCTTCCACACATCTATGTACGTCTACCTTTGGCTTATTATAGTGTGTTGTTCTGACATATATGTTTGTATTCCTATCCACTGTGTGTGCAAGGCATGAGTGGTGCAATCTGACGAGTGTCTGCACTAACAACTGCAACTGCCAGATATGTCTGGTCCACTGCTGTTTGCAGACATGGCCTTCATGTGCTTGTGTGAGCATGCCCAATATGGCTGTCTGTATTGAATGTATGTATTGTGTCCAGGTAGTTTGTGCTGCAGTGCTGACCTTTGTGTTGTACACTGCCAGGTAGCATGCTGTCTCTGCAGGGTATCCATCGATCATTTGGCTTTGACTGTTACTAAATTTCTGCATAGCCGGGGGGGGGGGGCACACCTGACTGTTCCTACATTTCTACATAGGAGTGGGGAGGCACACCTGACTGTTATTACATTACTATGTAGGATGGGGGGCACACCTGACTATTACTACATTTCTCCACAGGATTAGGGGGGCACACCGGACTGTTATTACATTACTATGTAGGATGGAAGGCACACCTGACTATTTCTACATTTCTACACAGGATTGAGGGGGCACACCTGACTGTTATTACATTACTATGTAGGATGCAGGGGGGGCACACTTGTCTATTTCTATATTTCTACACAGGGTTGGGGGGGGCACAGCTGATTATTACATTGCTATGTAGGATGCGGGGGGCACACGTGACACTTGTACACATTTGCTATGACTGTACTGGTATGTCAGGTACTCCATTTCATTCGGTATTGCTAACTATCATGCTGACAAGAGGCATACCAGTGTACTACAGATCGTGGCTTTGGTTGCCCTACATATTATTGTCTGACTTCCTACCCTTCAGAACTAACATCCCACTGCCTGCCCTACTGTGGTCTGTCTGTGTAGGCCTGGGGGGAGGATAACCATAGCCATCATTCAGGGGCTATGGCACGGGCTTTGTTTGGGTTTGTCTACACCTGTCCTGCTGACTGATACTATTGTTGGGTATGTGAACCGTCCTGACTGGCATGTGTGGGTCATATGGACACACATGTCATTCAGCACATTTCCTGTAGGGGGTTTTGTCACCCTGTGTAGCACTGGCTACTATGGTGACTCCAGTATGTGTTACAGATGTCATGGTGCCACTATGGGTGTCTACTGTCTGATGCCATAACATTCAGCCACCCAATTCCCTTGCATGCTCACATCCATACCATAGCTACAGGTAACGACACATTCTACTCCATTTGGCAATTGGTAGGTTGATTGACTTACCTCGAGGGTGTGCCAGACTTGTGGATGGTGCTGGAGGGCTGCCTGTGTTGGATGCACATAGTACACTCCCTATACATGGTTGAGCACAGGTAGTGTCATGTTTGGCATCCCTTTTACTGTATGTGCGAGTCAGAGAGACGTGTCATTCCCTGGGTCCCTACTGTGTCAGTGCATTTGCTATGCGTTGCCTCTTTGCCAAGGCCAGGGCATACTGGGCATGCCTCCTTCTGCCTTCTGGGGCAGGCTCAGGTTGTTCCTCCTCCGGGTCACTCTGTGCCTGCGCAGGCCTTGGCACTGGTGGGGGGCTGTGTGGCCCTGACCCATGCTGTTCCTGCTGCAGCTGTTTCCACAGGATCATATTCTGTAGCATAGCACATACCATAACAATTTGGGTACATGTAGCTGGTGAATACTGCAAGGTTCCACTGGATGTGTCCAGACACCAGAACCATGACCTGAGCATCCCAAACACACACTCAATTATATGTCTGGCCTGTATGTATACCTCATTATGGCATTGTTGTTCAGGTGTGTGTACATTTCTGATGGGTGTCATCAGCCACGGCTTCAGTGTGTACCCAGCATACCCCACTAGGTGACCGCAGGGGATGTCCCCATTGGCAAATCTCTGGTACAGCTGTGTCAGGTGCCATATGTGAGAATCGTCATAGCTTCCAGGGCAGCCAGCACACACATTCATTATAATTCCCTGGGCATCACATACGACCTGGCAGTTGATAGAGGGGATGCCCCTGCGGTTGATGTAAGCCCTACCCTGCTCACCGGGTGGTGCTTTGATGCATATTTGCAAGCAGTCTATAGCACCCACTACCTCAGGGTATTCTTCTATTTGGTGGAAGATACGCATATTGCTGGTCAACACCTCATGGGTGTTGAGGAAATATGCATGCTCACTGGCATGTGCTGACATGGCATCCAGAAACTGGTGGAATACTCTGGATTCTGATGCCTGTCAGATCCCCATGATATCCCCAGTTGTGCTTTGGGAGGTACCTGTGGCTAGTATACCTAGGCCTACACATACCTTGGTATCCACTGGGATGGGTTCCCCTCACTCAGTTTGATGTGTCTGGCACAGCTCAACAATTTGCTGTAGGAGGTCTCCGTTCACCCTATAGTGCTCCACTATCTTCAACTCATGTAGCCCTTGGTCAGTTACCCTGGGTCTGTACACTCTTCTCCGTCTCCTCACTGTGGGTTGTTTGGCAGCATTCACATCCTCACCACCCCCAGCCTCTTGCACATGTTGTTCTATGTTGCCTGCTGCAGCCCTTCTCATTTTGTAGGTTTGTTTGTTAAAATTTCCCTGCTTGTACACACTGGTGGTGTAGAGTTTGGGGAAAAACAGAGGGGAAGGTGTTTGCTTAGTTTATAGTAGTGTTCTGGGCTGGGCTGGTCTGCTGCCTGTGTAATTGGCTGATTCTGATACATTTCACCTGCCAGCTATGCTAGTTCTCCTTGATTACCTTCCTACTGCTGTTTTCCCTTCCCATTGCCTCCCTGTTTAAGCCCGTGTGCACGCCGCTGCTATTTTCTGGTTTAACTTCTTTTTTCTTCCTGCAAAACCCGGTGCACAGAGTGCACACCCACTTAGGCTTTGTAAAGAGTGCTAGGCAGGTTTAGACAAACCCCCTAGCTTAGCTGTCTAAAGCTTGGAGCAAACCCAAACCATAGGGCTCCGATCCACTTACAGTATGCCTGACACAGCCCCCATGATGTCACCTACCTCCTAGGCGTGCACCAAGCTATTCCTACTCTTACACTGTTGGGACCTGACTCACATGCTGGGGAAAACTGGGATTCACTATCCTTCCCCTCATTTGCATAGGATTGCCTAATAATGCATAGTTACATGCCTCACACTGAGCCTCCCCCCTTAGCAACCACTACTCACTGGCCAGGTTGTCTTCTGCCTGCCATTGACTTGCATGGCAGAATACTGATTTTAGTTAGAATGCTTATTTTAGGTTTATTTTATTATTTCCCCCTGATCCTGTTTGCCCGCCGCTGCCCTACACTTAAACAGTCGAGATCGGCTATAAAAAAAAATAAATTTTTTTTTTTTTTTTTTTTTTTTTTTTTTGCAATGCCAATGGCCTTATACTTAGCCATTGGCATGCTCACTACTTGATATGCAGCCTTTATTCGGAGCTGTCATAGCTCCGTTTTGGATTTTGCAGAAATGTACTCGGTTACTAACCAAGTACATTTCTGCAGATAGCACTAGTCTTGAACGGACTGTTGCAAGCTTCCTGGATAGCAAAATCACCTCATTTGCATGGATTTCACCTGCAAATGGGGTGATTTGTATACCAGGGCTTAGTCCATGCAAGATCAGTGCAGGATCATTCGTGCACACACCTGCAGGCTCTTCCTAGATTGCACGGCAGACATACTGCCTGCTTGAGCTCCTGCACCGATCTTGCACTCCGTGCAAGCTTTTGAGAATCCAGGGGAATGTTTTTATCATTTACACTTATCTCACTATAGGTGTCTGTATAAAGCAGGCTACACATTTTGTTATTATAATCAACACTATTCATTACAACCAGCCCTCCCCCTTTGTCCAGCTTCATGACTCTCACATCCCTTCTATTACATATGTCCCTCAATAATGTACTTTCTTCTTCGCTTAAATTATTACTATCCCAATACTTTCTGTTCTAAAATATTCTTCTAATATCATGCTCACATAGCTTTTCAAAAATATGAAGCACAGGATGTAAACTGGGATTAAAAATACTGCCTTTGTGACATACATTGTTTGACTGTCTGCTCAAATTAGAGTCCTTAAAAAAAAATCCAAATTTAACTTCCTAGTATACAATTTCAAACTTATTAAGGTGTCATCCAACTTTGCATTTCAGGCTGGTACATAAGTCAATCTTTTTTCAAACAAATTAGCAAAATTGTTTTGCAAGGGCACATCACTGTAATTGTACACTTTAAAATCACCACAATTATTACTCAAAATAACATAAGGGGTACTTAAAACCTGTTCCATCCGTATTATTGTACATTGTACCATTCCTCCTCCCTTTGCCCCTCATAGAGGAATACTGGTGACCATTGTAAGAATCTGCCCCTCTCTGGTTCCTCAGTCTCTTGGACCTCCTCAGAGGGGGATACTCTAAAGGGTCAGGGCTATCATCCACTTCACCATTATAACCAGTGTTGTCAGTCTCCACATTAGTGTGTTGTACATGTCCCCTCCACTGTTGGCCTAGCGATGGTAATGGATAAGCCTTGCCCTCCTCATATTCTTGTTTACCCCTTAAAAGTTTATTGTTGTTTTTAGCTTTCAAAGCAACAATTATCAAATCATTTTTTTAAAAAATATTAAAATATTGATACTTTCTGTCCTCAAACAATAAGTCCAAGTGTGTTTTGTTATCTAAGGTTTTAATCTGTTCACAAAGCTCTCCCAATTATCTATCATTGTCTCTCACCAAGATTGTTAGATTTTTTTTTTGAGACTGATGTTTTTAGGGATGCTTCACTTAATGAATCTGATGTGGATGATGTGGAATGTGATATGTTTTTTTCTTGTGATTCATCTTTTGAATGTGATGATGTTATTAATGCTTATTGTTTGTTAGACACTTCTAAAGTCCCTTATAGGAGCAAGTTTATTCCTCCATTTTTGCATGACGTTATACAGCAGTTTTCTTTAATGGTTAATTATGCTTTAGAAGCTAGTTTACAAGATTTTTTTAAAGAAAGGGATAAAATATGGTTTAATTTAACTATAGAAGAATGGAAGGTACTACAAAACCTCAGTGCAAGAAAGGATATAGTTACCAAACCTTCAGTTATGGGCCAAAAGATTATAATTTTGAACTACACACAATACTTTAGGATGTGTAAGGATCATTTATCAGGTGGGAATGTTTATAAAGTAGTGGATGAGAAGGAATATTATAAGGCTATTGAGAGCTTAGGGAACTTTTACAGAGAGGGTATAGACTTGGTTACCTTACAAAACAAGATGTTGAGTTAAAATTTAAGGTAGAAGGTAGTTATGTAGCCAGGTTTTATTGCTTACCTAAAATTCACAAAAGTATAGATGCCCCTCCTGGTCGACTGATAGCTGCTGCTGAAAGGTATTTTTACATAATATTGATATAATGTTTCAGTCTTATTTGTTAAAGTATGTGACAAAGTTGGAATCATATATCAAAGATTTGTTTGATTTCTTAAAGAAAGTTGAGTCAATAAGATGTGAAGAAGGATTTTTCTGGATTGTTATTGATGTCAGGAGTCTATACCAGTATTACATGTATTGTGGGCCTAGAAGTCCTTAGATGTTTTATTGGAACTGGTTCAGTGAGTAATTATATTATTGAATTATTATATTTTTGCTTAACTCATAATTTTTTTAGTTTAATGAATGCATTTATCAACAAATGCAAGGTACGGCCATGGGTGCATCATTTGCACCCATGTATGCTAAATTAGTTATGGGTTTGTTTGAAGTTGATTTTTTTGTATAAGTTGAGATTTGTTATGGAACATGTTTTATATTGTAGGTTTATTGATGATTTGATTTTTTTATGTGAGGAGTGATAATGAAATGAACTTTTTTGTGGAAACTCTTCAAACTAATTATTTTGGTTTACAGTTTGATGGTCTACAAAGGGGTAAATTTGTTGTTTTTTGGATTTAGAGTTAGATACCAGTGATAAGAATATATACACCAGAATACATAGGAGGTTTAATGATGGAGCTCACTTTTTATATAGTAAGAGTTGTCATCCTCCGCATGTATTGAATGCTTTACCATACAATGAGTTATTAAGAATCAGTAGGTTGTGTAGTTGCTTAGAAGCCCTTCAGTATGAGATAGCACATACATGTGTAGCTTTTCAACAAAGAGGGTATGCGGAAGTTAATTATACAATCTTTGAATAAATTGTGTCAGGTAAACAAGTGGAATTGTGATTTAGCTAGTAAAGGAAATTTAGACATGAGCAATTTTTGTAAGAATCCAAAACTTAGGGAAGATAAAAAAGTCTATTTTGTTACTTCGTTTAATGTTTTTAGTATGGAAATGCTTAATAATGATACATATTATTGGCCCTTTCTTTCTAAAGGCAAAAATGGGGTTAAATATTTTTGTAAGTTTCCCTTAATATCTTATAAAAGAGGCAGAAATGTTAAAGATATGGTTGTTCATAATTTATTTGTTCTGCCTAAAGATATTGTTGTATGGTCACTGGTTATTCTGGGAACAGTTGCTTGTTGCAAATGCTCAGTACGTAGATATGTAGTTAGATCCTTTGATAGGATTAATGGCGTTACGTACAAGCCCTTGGCAGTGTATTTGTATACTACAAAGGGAGTAATATATACTCTGTCTTGCTCCTGTGGACTCTTCTATATAGGAGAGACTAAAAGAATGTTTAAGGTGTGACTGCAGGAGCATATCAAAGATATTAAAAACAGGAAATGAGATAATCCAGTAGCCATGTATTTTCATTAGATACATGAAGCAGTGCATACAGACTTAAAAGCTTGTATCCTAGAACAAATTCATGTAAAGGACACTGTTGTATTAAAAATATGTTGCTTTATAAAGAAACAGCTTTTATGCTTAAATTTGGCACATCGTTGCCTGAGGGCTTAAATAAGGGATGAGACTGGAAAGCCTTTTTGTAATTGAAGTGTCTTAATTGGTTACTTGATGATTGGTTTTAGTGTATTTTCTATTTAATGGAAGAGTTTCTTTCTTTCTTTCTGTACTAATTCTAAAGAAGGCTGTGTTTTCTGAGGTGCTAGAGTATTTGTTTGACGTTAAATTTTTAAACTGTGTGCAGTTTGTATTTTGCTTATTTCAATAGCCTTATTGTGGTTTATTTCATTATCTTTTTGCTGCATTGTTTGTACAACAGAGATGTGAACATGCAGGGTTCAGGAAAAGTAGAATATTAATGGGAAAGGAGAAAAAGGTGAGTAAAGGTAAATAGAAGCTGAATCAACACAAGGATAAAGAATGCAGGAACAGGGAGTAGACCAAGTTAGAGGAGGCTGAGACGAGAGCAGTAAAGAAGAAAAGGACAGGTGATGTCCAATTAATAACATGAGAATAGAAAGTAATTAGATAAAGAAAGATCAAGCATTGGTTTTACATTGGCCTTTACAGTTGTTTACCAAATCTTTTTGATAAGTGCTCCCCCAAAACCCATGATGATAAATGTGTCATCACCTTGTTCCTATCTTATGGATTCAGGGATACATATGTATTTTTCTGATGCAGAGGGTGCATAGCTAACTGAGTGCTTAGTATATGTATTGCTGATACTATTTTGAAACTTTTACTGATTTCATACAATCATTTTGCTGCTGTGACTAATACTACCTCAAAATCGTTGCTCCATCAGTGAGGCTTATTGCTCCACTTGTGAGAATGTAGGGACAATTAAGCTTTGGACTGCTTTTTTCTATTATTCAATGTGCGAGGCATGTTAGCTGATAAATGGCAGAAATCTATTGACATACGTCAGTCTTGTCACATATTGATGTCATTGCTGGACAACTCACACACATTATACTTAGGTACATTTTCAAGTAATAGTATGCGAGCATCTGCCATTCATTTGTGTTTTTACCCACTTATTTCCATATTCCAGGTTCAACACTTACCTTGATAGTCCTGCAGTTATAGCTGTTATAATTCAGGAATGACTATGTGTAATGCTACCAGTACACAGCCATTACATGGGTAAGTAAAGGCCATGAGCATTGCCTGGCATCAGTTTTACTGTATCTATGTCCATAGGATGAAATTTGCACCCCTCAGATGGTGAGCATGTGTGCTATCCATTGCCTGTTGGCTAGGCGAGGGCATATTGTGCATGCCTGCATCTACCTACACCCACAGTGGCTGGTTGTTCACCCACTGAGCCCTCACCTGCATGTGGCTATGGTAACCTTTGGAAAACAGGTAAGCTGGCTTGACAAGTTTCTAATAGCTTGTATTAAAACAGAGTTGTTGATTAGGAAAATGGTCAGCCACGTTGTAGTCTAAGGGAGACAATACATGCCACAGAAGGAACATGGGGAGGCATGTTGGATTTGGGGGATCAAATCAAATGTGGGTAATGTAGCCTAAACTGTGAATTCTGAATGTGGTTGCTGTTTTTTACAGTGGATTATAAAAGGCATTCAGAGAAAAGATAGAAGACAAATAAGGAGAGGGGACAAGTAATGTATGGAAGGGATACAGATAGATAAGTGAAAGCCAGGAGAGACATTGGACAGAAGAAAGTTATTATGGACTTTAAAAAATTTAGCTTGTGCAAGTCATGTAAACTGGACACTTTTCCTTGGGAGTTTTATAGGACAATAGGTAATGATTTTGCTGGGGATTATTGTAACCCACTAAATAGGTTACTGGATTTTGGAGACCTCCATTCAACATGGACAGAGAGATTGCAGTGTAGTCCTTTCTAAGGGGATGGTGAAAAAGAAGACCCCCATAAACTGCTGGCTTATTTCACTAATCACTACAGTTGGTCACGATATATGGGGTGATGCTGGTATCTGGGCTGAGTTTTTTTTTTTCTGAGAAGGTAGAAAATGTTCAGATCTGACTTGTAAAGGGCAGGTAATCTGGGGACATGGTAGCATGTTTATACCATACCTCTCAACTGTACACTTTTTCTCAGAATGTCCAGATTTTTGCCTCATATTTTTGGTCCGTTTTTCAAAAAATTGTGGTTTTCTGGTAAATTAGTGACAAATCATTAAAGACTAAAATTAAAAAATAATAATATACATTTGATTTTCCGATTCCATACCATTCAGATAATTTATGCTAATGTAAAACCTGTTATTCTATCAACTTTCTAAGTTTGTAAGAGCAATATTTAAAAATGCTCCCTATTTTTGGGCCTTTGTCCCACTTTTATTTATGGCTTTGTCCAGATTTCTTGCTCTAAGAGGTTGAGAGGTATGTTTATACATTTCTATGTATGAAATAAAGGAAAAATTTGAAGGAAGCAGAGGTAGTCATCTTTGGTATTTAAACACATTTCACTCAGATGAGTGTCAGTGGATCAACAGGTAGAGTACTTGCCTTCGGTACAGTAGGTAGTGAATTCTGTTGCCACACCTGACATATGAATTGCTCTGGGGTTTATGTTTAATCATCGAACTGAAAAATCACCGAATGACTTTACATAAAAAATGCCATTCAGCAAACCCCCCCGCCCTGCTGATTATATATACCAACTCCAAGATCAGACTAAAGTGGGGAAAAGGCAAATTTCCTGTGCACTACAGTGGGGAAAGGGCAAATTTCTTGATCCCTACCATAATGCATTTCAATGCCTTTTCCATTTGATGGCTGAACATAGACCCTCCCATCTGCTTGCTGGATGTCCAAAATCCATGGCATCTATGGAAAAGAGTGGTGAAAATTTGCCGATGACATAGACAAATTTCTCCTGATAGTAGAAATACTGTCTTGGATTTCTACTGAAAAGGGGCCAATAGCTTTGAGAGACTAGCACATACCTCTCAACTCTCCAGAATTCTGCAGATGCCCAAATGTTTGCCTCATATTTTGGTCTGTTCCTCATAAAATGTGTGGTTTTCTGTCAAGTATTTTAGCATTGAAGTATGTAATAACACACATTTGAGTTTCTCACTTTATATCCTTCAAAAATGTATAGCAGTGCAAAACTTGTTAACCCATCAATTTTCTAAGTTTATAAGAGCAATATTTAGAATCTATCCATGACTTTGTATCTTTGTCCCCCCATTATTTTAGGTTTTGTCCAGATGTTTTGCATCAAGATCTTGAGAGGTATAAACAGACTTGGTCAAAAAAGGATAAATTAAATGTAATGCTCTGTGTTTTTCAGATATACAGGCAGGGTTATATAATACAGCATACATCAGGGCAATGATAAATCAGCTGCAAGGGGTCAGGAAGTCAGAGATTCTTTTAGGTAGTGATGTTATATAAATGGGGGATCTCTTAGGTAGTGATGATAGGCAGAGCAACTCTTTAAGAATGTTTTCTGCTGTCATTGCAGGAAAATATTTAAGGAGGGAGAGACACAAAGTGAGATGAATTGTGTAAGTGCCTGTCAAACTGTATGATCAATTTGTTCAAATTTTGTTCAAAGTTTGGCTCCTGGTTTTATTTACTTCAAAAACTTTCCAAGAACAATCCATTTTCCATAGCTCAGCTCTACTGGTATAGAGTGACAAAGCCCACAGTGCAGCTGAGAAAGCACACTTGCCTTTGGTACAGATAGCTGTGGATTCCCCTTCTGAGTGTGTCATCCTTTGGATAAGATGTTAAACTGAGACCTCTTCTGTCTGAACTGGTGGTGGCTTAGGAGGATGTAAAAGATCCTATGCCACCTATTGAAAAGAGAAGCGGCAGTTTCCTAACATCCTATCCAAAATTCCCCAGTAGTATAGATACTATCTCAGATCTCCTCTGAAAAGAGGCTACTAGCCTAATGGGACTAACCTGGTCAACACAGGATAACTAAATAAAACAAAAAAGCCTAAATGAAAGAAAAATGAAAACTGAGGGTGAGGGAGAAAAGTGATGGCAAAGAAATAAAAAGCAAAAATGTAGACTGGCAGAGGAATGGATGGGAGCATATTATCTCTTATTAGAAAATGAAGAGCAAAGAAGGAATGCAGAGTTTGTGTAAAGGCAGGAGAAGGAAAACTGCTATGGGGGCTTTGGCGAGTTGTGTAGAACAGTGAAATTTTTCATGGGTGTGAAGTAACTGCAGGACAAAATACTGCCCAGGTGGTAGATAACTACAGTGAGATTTCTTAACCTAATCAATGTGGTTACTGATGAATGCTGGCAATGTGAGTTAAGAGCAAGCTGCTTATATATGTAATGACAATGTAAGGAGGTGAAGGAACTCTGGTATTTGCTTGGAGCCCTGTCAATTTTAAAGTCATAAAGGGATAAGGAAAGGTACTTCATATGGTAGAGTTACACCACAGAGCTGGCCAATGAACTATGAGATAGGGGTATGAAGAAATTATTATGAGTGGCTGGAGTATGAGAAAGATGGCCAATGAAATGCAATCAGCTATTCAAGAGAGAGGGTAGGGAGAAAACACAGAGATAGATTGTTGAGGATAATTAGACACTCAAGGGGTAAGGCAGAAGGGGAAGGTTCAGGAAACATGGAAGATATGAGTAAGTAGTCATGTTTGTGAGATATGGTGCATGGGCAGTTGTGACATGGTAAGGAAAGAAAAATATTAGGGAACTGGAAATGTGGAAAGGAGAAACTCAAGCAAGGGCCCCACACATTTTACTTTGTTGTCTATGTTATTTCTGTGGTTTTGTTCAATTGATGCACAGTAGCTGGGAAACCGTAACAGAGTCAAGTCTCCAATAGACAGCTTGAATGTATTCATTTTGAATACCATAACAAATAGAAGTTAAAGGTTAGCATCAGAAGGTGATTAAGACGATGTTAGCAATACTTTCATGATTTCAGACAACAGCATGTTTTTTAGCATTATAAAGGAGATGAATAATTCTTGTAAGCTGTCATGGATACATCTTATTCTTATTTGAAAGAACATGCAACTGTCATAGTAATTCTAATAAAAGAGTCAGATAAAATTATTACAATAAATCAAAACATTACCAAGATGCACAGGTCAAGGTTAAACATACTTATTACTCAAATCTATGATACATATGTTGTATTCTCACTAATCATTCATCAAGTTGTGACAAAATTAGAGCAGGCATGCAACTCTATAGTTTAGATTTAATGTCAAACTTCCATGCAAACCTCATTATTCATTTATTAAGAAAAAAGCAGTGTCTTGAGTTTAGCTATCACTTTATCCACTAAGAATTTAAAACAACTTGCAATTTCATCTATAACCTGAAATATGCCTTGTCTTTCATTCTTACTCAGTCAGTAAACCCAAGTATATAGCCTAAGGTCAGATGTGACATCTAATCCAACCACCATGCAAAAATAAATCCCATGGTGATTTGACCTCCACCATGTCATTAAAACAGATGAATAAATTACCAAATACTGCAAATAAATTCTTTCTAAAGCTGAATTCTGACCAGCACTGCAGTAAAATGCTACTGTGAAATCAGAATTCAGTTACATAACTTTTGTCAAATTTCAAGTAAGTGTTTCTAGCCTATCTAACATTTAACTTTCTTTTGCAAAACAGGAAGATATCTTGATGTGCCCTTTGCCTGCCCAGCTGTATATCTTTTCTATTGTTTGTTTTGTCTGAAAATAAGCTAGTAGTTCCATACTGTCATTTTTTTCTTTTCTTTCTTTTTTTTTGTGGTCTGATCATATAGACCATGCTTCAGTTACAACTTGGAAGCTCAGTGCATGCAGAGTACAGAAATTGCATGACCTATTCAAACATTTAGAAAATAAATGCAAACTTGAACTGCATGTAAACAATAATAAATATTAGCAGACACAGTAGTTATGAAACATTAGAAAATAATTATCATTAGGCAATGGTATGAAGTATTGTCAGAGTAATGATAGCTGAGATACAAAGATAACTAGATATGAATTCTCATTCAGCTAAACACCTATATACTATAACATAAAAGGTGCTCCATCATGGCTTGGGAAGTATAGTTTGTTTCCATAACTTACAATTGAATTGAGGTGTGTGCTTAAGGACAGCAGGAGTTAGTGTTATGTTCCAGTGGAAAGAAAGAGGGTGTGGGATAAGAGAAGATAATAGAGAGATCAGATTGATAAAGTCTAGTTGCACAGTTTTCTCCTATACCTAAACTGAAAATAGGCCCTACCCAATGAGATCATTCTGGTTAGTAGTGCCAAATAAAAAAATACAGCGTTTTTGTGCACACAGACCCATACTCTCAAATTTCCTTCCTTAATGAGTACAGTTATCCCCTTTTGTATTTAATTTCAAATGTCACACCTACAGTAAATCAAACCTGCTGCAATTAATGCTGTTAACTACAACCACATAAGAGCATCTAACAACTCATTTTCATATAGACTATACATTTTTGATACTCTGCATTTTCTTTTTTTTTCTTTTGCAACTTGATGTATTTATTTATCTATTGTTACACTGTTACACTTCATCGATTACTAAAAATTCCATGCAACAAGTGAAAAAAAAAATGAAAGAAAGAAAGAAACTTCACTTTATTGTACTGCATGATTCTTAAAGCAACCATCAGGCATATGATATACATCTATCTCACAGTATGTACACGTAAGCCTGGCAGACAGAGTTTACATTCCATACTTGTCAATGTACAGACACTTTATGCACTATGGTATAACCAGGAGCATTCTGTTGGCCTTGTATGGTGTATATGACAGTTCTCTGTGAGCTACATTTAGGTACATGAAACTACCCCTTCAGAAGAGCAAGCACTTTCTGTTTTATTAGTCTTCATCACAGGTGGGGATAGTGGAATATGTGGTCAGCAAAATACATGGCTGTAGCATGTAGGCAGTATCACCTGTGGAAAGGAAGGTTATATATGTTGCTTGACCTCCTTATCAAAAGAGTTTGGCTCATATCTTTAGTCCTGCAAGCATGAAAAATAGACTGTTGTTTACAAACAACTGTAGCAAAATTCAAAGCTCACTAAAGCACAGAGTGTTTTTTGCAGTACAAAATATATAAATCAGCTTCTCAAATATTCAAAGTGAAAAAGCCATATGTAAAACTGTACCACAAATCCAAGAAAAAAAAAACTTTCACAACAGGATTAATTCAGTTTAATGAAAGTAAAAAGAAAAAAAAAAGATTTCTGAAAAGACTTGTCCTTTATAAAGCATTTACGGTAGTTTTAAGGCAAAGCTGTTCATGCTTAAAATCCTCATGTCTATTGCTCTTATAACATCTTTGTAAACCCTGAAAATGAAAACTGATTGCATGTGTTGAGTCTGCTGTAGGTTTGACAAGTGCATTACTGAAGTTAACTTTTCTAGTATCATGATGTCTTACATGGCTATTTAATGCTGCTTGTCTGGCAGTTGGCTTAGAGGACTAAGGAATTAGCAACAAACTGCTCCAGTGGTGCAAGGTTTGACTCCCTCAGCCTTCAATGCCTAACTGAGTGACTTGAGCATGTCATTTAACCAGACACACTCCTGAGTTGAGTCTGAAAAAGGGCCATAGCGATCAGTGCTCTTCCCTAGAAAATAACATTGTAGGCACTGTGTTTCCCAAATGTCTGTTCTTTACTCTGCCTTTCCTACATTTACAATTTTGCAATATACTTGAACAAATGTAAAATACATGTAGTATCACAGTCAATATACCCCCCCCCAAAAATACTCATGTTGCCTGACAATATTGAAGCACTTCAAATGGATAACATATTGAGAAATTGTACATTCTTCACTTTCTGCACCTAAAAGTACTCTGCTTATTTATATCAACATACTTCTGTGATGGGGCACTTGATTTACTTAGAATATCTTAACCTTTTTTATAGGTAAACCTGGAAACATTTCATCAAACTCAATAAATTATCTCCTTCAACCTCTTTGCAAAATAACCTGCTGCTGTCCCTATCCATGTATAACAGTGCATCCAGTTACATAATTTCATCACAATTGTACATTCATTCAGCAATAGTAAGCAACAATCCCTTAATTCAGGAACTGATTCATGTATTGATTAAATTCCCTCACTGCAGATAAAAATCTCTTCATTTTTAAAGTATTCAATTTAATAAATATGCTGCATACAGTAATTACGTTACAGCTTATGATATGCATTCCAGGCTACATAAGTACATGCTAATCTACTTATCATGCAAAATGTAAACACCTTTCAATACATTATAAGGGGAATTCAATAAAGCCTACATGGAGCGATTCTCTATGTAGGCATAGTGACACAGCCCCAACACTGAACAAGGCCACGGAGCGATCCAGTAAAGAGGTCAGAGGGGCATGCAGGGGTGTGTGGACACAGTAGTGTAAAATTTCATAGTACGTTAAAAATGAAGACAGATACATTTCTTTCTCTCTTTCAGTGGCTTTTATTAACTACAATACACACATGCGGGAGCCTCATGGAAAGTACCAGGGAGACTCCCAGAACAAAGAAATAAACAAGCTTGTATACTGGCGATATTGCTGACAGTGCAAAAATGTAAAACTAGATGAATTAGATTATTACACAGGGCAATTAAGCAATCAAAGGTTTACCTGTAAACATAAGACAATTCACATCATCATATCTCTAGGCAAAAAGGGAAAATCAGATATACTTCCATAAAAGGCACATTTCCTGCCTTTCAGGCAGAATCTAGCTTGTTCAGTATTTTTCCATTGTTCACAGTTCAGAGTTAACAGTACTCAGTACATCTCAGTTTATACAAACTGTCACATATTCAATTTCCTTGAAACACATGCTTTGGCTGTTCATATTCTACAATTCCCCATTTGATGCTGTGTAAGCATCATCATTTAACCTGTCATTTGCCACAGATCTAGCATAACCATGCTACTAGTCTTTTCATCATTGAGAGACATTTTCATTCCATTATCTACAGTCATAGATGCAGGCATATAAAATGTAGGCACTTTTTTCACAGTTTTTGAAGATATCAATTTCAAGATCAGTGCTTTGATTAAAAATAAGACAATGAAAGCAACAATTGCTAATACTGCAATTAACAAGATCTTCTTCAACAGTCCACCACCCCAACCTGAGAACAGGTTGGTTAACCAAGCCCATGTTGAGCTATCAGCCTCTTTGGCGTCTGAAAGTTTGGAAATTCTCTGAATCAGTTCAAGGTGACTCTCAATTTCATGCTGATTGTCAGGAATAAAAGTACAGCACTCCTCCTGGATTAAAGCACAAGTTCCTCCTTTCACCACTAGGGTGAAATCGAGGGCCATATGGTTTTGGAGTACTACAGCCCTCATAGCAGTCAGTTCATCAGTTACTAATTCTAAGGCAGAAAATGTAGCATTGCTCAAGATTTTGAGTAGTTTAGATAACTTTCTCAGTTCCCAAACTGATTTCACTGCTCCGTATGATGGAATTATACCAGCCCATGATATTACATCATCACTCAAGTCCATATGGGATAGTCCTTTGGTACTAGCATGAGTCAGGTCCATGAAGCATCAACTTTACCTACCAGACTGGCAGGCTTCTTGACTTCTCGAACGTTCCGAATTTTTCCCTTAGGTAATGTACATACATGTCGGATAGCTGGAACTAGGTACCCCAGGAAACAGCTGCCAGACCAGTTTCCTGGTAGCCATTTATATGCTTTTCTTCCACACACAAAATAACAGTTCTCTACTTTGATGGTGATATTGAGAGGTTTAAAGTGATTCTCAGCATTCTGCCGCCCTTCAAATATTTTCCAGTGGACAGTTTCTATTTTCCGGGAAAAGTTAGCTATAGAGTTTTTCACAATTCTTGATATAGGTGAGAAATCAGTTACACAACTCCATGCAGTGCAGTTATATACCACCGTTTTGTTGCAATGGCTCCACCCTAATCTGATTTTATCCAGTTTCTGGAAACACACAGTTCCATTCTGACGGACAGACAACTGTAATGTACTTTGTGTTTTGAAATGACTCTTGATGCGTCATAGATCAGATTCGTCCATGTCTCTTTAATCCCTAAAGGAACTATATTTAGCATCAATCCCCCATGAACCATAGGAATGGCAGTGCAGATCCAGCAATTGGAAACATTAAGGAATGATGCATAAGTATATTTTATGGCTTGGTAGGTATTGAATGGTGGATGCCATGCAGTTCTTTTGGCATGAGGTATTACTGTAGCAGAAAATAGGAATGGCCACAGTAAAAATATAAGAACAACAAAAATAACCACCAAGATTGTTGCACAGTACCTCAGTGGAAATGGTGGTTTCGGTGGTATGGTATGAGTATGGAGAAGTGTTCCAATTGAAGAAATGTCAGACATTGTTAGGTGCAGGAACAGTATGGCTTCGAGTACGGGAAGCAGTAGGTGGAGATTCTGGAGCCGTGAAAGGTAGAGGTGTTTGATCTTCAGAAGGGACAACGTTCTTAACGTGTGATATATGAATCCAGGTTGGTGAGCCTTGTAATCGTACTGCTGAAGAGGTTGTCAATAGAACCAGGTAAGGCCCTTTCCAACGAGGTTGCAGTAATGTTTTTCTGGAAAAAGACTTGACGTACACCCAATCGCCTGGTTGTATTTCGGAAGACGTAAAAGGATCAGGGTTATGTTGTGCAGCTGCTACTTGGCAGTGATAACACTGTAAGAAAGAAACAAGAGAAGTGCAGTATACAATAACATAATGATCAAAGGCATTATACTCAGAAAAGGGTGGTGGTGGAGTCATGGGCATTCGCATAGGTCGGCCCATTAGAAATTCATGAGGAGAAAGACCCTAGTAGGATGTACTTGGGCTCTCATAGAGAGCAAAGCTAGTGGTAAGGCCTTGTACCCAAGTGAGGCCTGTTTCAGTAGTAATTTTTGCTAGTCTAGTTTTCAGTGTTTGATTCATGCGTTCTATAATTCCAGATGCCTGCGGTCTATATGGACAGTGACATTTTAGAGTGATGCCCAGCATAGTACACAGTGAGTCAATTAATTGAGCTGTAAAATGTGTTCCACGGTCTGAATATATACATAACAAGGAACACCAAATCAAGGTATAAAGTCATAACAAAGTTTCTTAGCAACTGAGATAGCATCATTTTTCGCACAAGGGTATGCCTCTAACCATCCAGAAAAAACATCAACAACAGTTAAAATGTGCACAAAGTGGTAATTCAATAAAATCCCATTGCAAAGTACGAAATGGTCCCAATGGTTTTGGTAAGGGTTGTACGGGAGCCATTGTGCCTTTGGAAATATTGTACTGCAAACAAATAGAGCATTTCCTCACAAAGTGCTGTACAGAAACAGAAAGCTTTGGGGCAAACCAATCCTTTTGGATTTGTTTTATTAAAGCTTGTACCCCAACATGGGCTGGCAAATGATACGCTTTAATGAGGGAATTTAGCATGGATAGGGGGCAGACCAATCTGCCATCTGGATGTTGCCAAATCAAATCAGATCTTTGAAAACAATTTTGAGCCAGCCATGTTTTTCTTTCTGATTCTGAGACCTCATTCTGTAAAGCTTTTAGTACTGTATCATCAAAAGTTTTCATAGGTTGTAATGGCTGCAAAAAGTGACCCTGAACAGTGTGTGACAAAGCAGCCTGTTTAGCAGCCCAGTCAGCAAGATTATTGCCTTTACTCTCGAAAGTGTCATTGGATTGATGGGCTGCACATTTAACAACAGCAATTTCAGAGGGTAACAATAAGTCTTGTAATAAATTATTGATATAAAAATGGTTTTTAACGGGAGTTCCAGAAGATGTTAAGAACCCTTGTTCTTTCCATAATATACCAAAATCATGAACAACACCATGGGCATAACAGGAATCAGTATAAATAGTAACAGACTTGTCTTTAGCTAGTTTACATGCATGTGATAATGCCACTAATTCCGCGGCCTGCGAGGAGGCACCAGTTGGTAATCGTGCTGATTGCAATTCTTCAGTCAGTGTACAGACTGACCAAACAGCTTGAAATTTTCCAGTTTGTTCTTAAACAGGATCCATCAACGAAAAGAACTAAATCAGGATTTTGCAAAGGAGTATCAGATAAATTCAACCTAGGAGAAAGAACAGAGTTAACTACTAACACACAATCATGTGGTTTGCCCTCGTCTGAGGTTGGTATTAAAGAGGCAGGGTTTAGTGGTGGGCAGCGTTTAATTTGTAAAACAGGATTTCCCATTAAACTTATTTCATACTTAGTAAGACATGCATTTGAAAGATATTGTGTTTTAGTTTTCAAAAGTAAGGCTTGAACAGCATGCAGGACTGCTAGTACAGTGTCATGTCCCAGGGTTAGTGGAGCTGCCATATCTACCAAGACGGCAGCAGCAGCCACAGCCCATAAGCAAGCTCGATAACCAGAAGCAACCAGATCCAATTGAGTGCTATAGTAAGCAATTGGTCGGTATCCTCTAGTGTGTTGCTGGGTTAAGAGACCCAGAGCAGTCTTATTTTGTTTGCAACAAAAGAAAACGAAAGGCTTAGAATAGTCTGGTAACCCTAAGGCAGGAGGATTTACCAGGGCTGTTTTAATTGCCTGAAAAGCCTCATCATGCTGTGACGTCCAGGGTAGAGGGTCTGTAATGTCCTTTTTCAAGAGTTGCAACAGAGGGGCAGCAATTTCTGAAAAATTAGATACCCACTGTCTGCAGTATCCTGCTAGAAACGAAAAACACTAGTAACCCAAAAATTCTCCGTAAACAGGATCCAATAAAGGCAGACCCACAAACCAGTACTGTTGTTCTAAAATTGTTAGTTTTTGTCAAATACTGCTCGTTGACAACCAAAATAATATTTGATAAGTTTATTGAGTTGACATACAATTTAGCGCTTTCATTTCCAATACAGGAAACTTCATCAGAATAAATGGCAATGTTCTAATCACACACATATATATATATATATATATATATATATATATATATATATATATATATATATATATATATATATATATATATATAATCTGTATTTAATTAATTTGTTGCAATTAAGTCATTGTCCCATTAAAAACTGTTAAAGTTGCAATACTCATTATGAAAAACACACAGAAAAAATCATGTCACTATCTAAAATTTATAAAAACCTTAATGTTAAAATAGAAATAACATCAAAATATTGTATAAATTTGTGTTAAATAAATAAAAAAGATAATAATATTATTATAATATACCAATCAATATATATTATAATGTACAGATAATCTCATCAAATAAATTTCATAATGTAAATTTCATAATGTAATGTAATATAATTCATTAATTCAGCTATGATTCATAAAATATTTAGAATATCCCCTCATTTTTCTATGAATGTAAAATATAAATATAAATGTAAATGTAAATTTAAAAAACAATAATTGTCACTATACCAAAAGTTTTGTATGTACTAATAATATATCCATAAGACGTTGACATTATACTGATTGGTTTGTATTTGATCAGTTTATACACTATTTTTATTTCATGACCTTTCTTTTAACTTTATTAGCCCTTATTTTTAGGGCAGGTAAAAGAGACACATGATTATTCATTCCTGATGGCATATTTCAATCCAATCGCAGTTGCCATATCAATTCTTTATAATTTAAATGATTTTCCCAGTCTCCTCCCCTACTATCCCTGGGTAACGTTTCCAAAATCCAAAATTTGAAATTGGCTTCCTTACATATCAATGTATGTCTATAAAGAGCATTTGTTTCTTTTTTCCTGTTCACCTCATACATATGCTCATATATTCTTTGTCTGAGATGTCTTTCTGTTTTCCCCACATAATAAGCCCAACAGTGGGTACAGTAAACCAAATATACTGACCCTTTTGTAAAACAGGCATAATGATTCTTACTCTTAAAACAAAGTGAAATAGTAGGTATTGATAATTCACCCATATTTGCTATAAATGTACATTGGGAACATCCATCTTCCACAATGAAAGGTACCTTTTTTCCTATTTGTGTCCTCATTTTCCTGTCCAGTTTTCTCAAAGATACTCTTAAGGTTAGGACCCCTTCTAAAACTGTAACATAAATGCCTGTTAAATATGTCTAACCTGTTTGGCATACTCTTAAAAATGTCCCATGACTTATTTATAGCTCTTCTTATTACATTAGTATTGTAATTGTATGTCATAACAAAAAAAGGGGTAGTTTTTTCTTTGGTTTTGTTGTAGACATCACTTCTTCTACGATCAACTGCATTGCTGTCAAAAATGCAATTCCTTGTATTAACTTCTGTATTCAGTAGGGGTTTATATCTCATCCCCCATCCCCTAATCACCTCTTCCTTGAGAGAATTGATGATTGGTTCTGGGTAACCCCTCTCTAAAAATAATTTGTGTACATAATCCATTTCTTTTATAAAGTCAATATATGTAGATGTCATTCTAGCCACACAGACCATTTGTCCTTTTATAATATTTTTCTTCTGTTGTGGAGGGTGGTTACTATGATAATGTAAATAGGAATTGGAGAAACAAGCTTTTCTAAAAAATCTTGACTTATATCTTTTATTTACATTATCTTTTAAAATAGTTACGTCTAAGTAGTCTGTCTCTTCCGTATTCAATTTGTATGTGAATTCAAGGAACCTAGTAGAATTGTTAAAATATTCCATAACCATGACAATTTCTTCTTGTGGACCCTTCCACACAATCAATATGTCATCCAAAAAATAAAAATATCTTTCTATATTGTTCATAAATGGAGAATTGAATACAAAATGTAGTTCCCAATATAACATGACTATATTGGCAAAGATGGGGGCACAAGCTGCCCCCATAGCTACACGGTCTGATTGTTGGAAAATATCTCCCTGAAAATAAATAAAATTGTTTTTCAACACCAACTTGACGTTCTCCAATACTAACCTGAACTCACTATCATTCAAAAACTTGAATTCTGTTAACATAAACTCAAACCACTCACGACCCATATTGTGTAGAATCACAGAAAATAATATTTTTACGTCCACTGTTAAAAATGAATAATGGGACTCATATTTTAATTGATTAATCTTATTTAATAAATCCCATGAATCAATTAAAAAGTGTGGGTATTGTTTGTAAAAAGGCTTCAGTTTAGTATCTACATATATGGCCAAAGGCTGAATTTTGGAACCATCAGATGTCACTATAGGTCTTAATGGTGGATTTAATGTATCCTTATGTGTCTTGGGGATGCCAAATATGGTAGACAAAAAGGGTTTTTCCACTTTAAAAAACTTGTATAATTTTTCATCAATTAAACCTTGTAATAAATTGTCTTCTATGATTAAGTCTATCTTTTTATATGCTATATTAAGCTCATTTTTAGAAATGATGGTATATCGTCCCTGTGTATTTAAAATATCCAGCATTGCGTTTTGGTTAAATAAGACCATTTATTCATTAATACAACCTCTCCCCCTTTGTTGGGTTTCATAATTCTAACCTCTGAATACTGATTTTTATTTTTTTCCAAAGTCTTTTTTTTCTTCTACACTCAGGTTAGAATTATAACCATATCTATTATGATGGTAAATTTCTCTTACTTCCTTAATAACTACTTTTTCAAAATTATTTATGTCGTTCTGCAAGGGGGGGTTGTATGTACTTTTTCTAACCAGCTTATCACACTGTCTATTGTTACCATTAGGTAGCTCATCTATAGAAGCCAGAGCTTCCAAGTTTAATTTTCTAGTAAATAATTTGATGTCCAAAATAGTTTCCGCCAGGTCCATTTTTCTATTTGGAACAAAAGTAAAACCTTTTTTGAATAAAGAAAAATGTCTATCCTCAATTCTAATGTCAGTATAATTGTAAATAAAAAATCATCACCATCTTGTTGGTTAATAACACTATTGTGGGCATTAAATGTATGTACCCCACTATATCCCTTGTCAGCCTCAGTATATATAGTAGATATGTCAAAAAACACAGTCCTATCATTTTCTATCGATATTGGTACTTTCTCTGATACATCTGTGTTTGTTTGTTCATGCCCTCTGCATATGTAGGCTGAGAGGGCAAATCCTGTATCCTTTCGGATCTCCTGAGTCCCTCCTGTCCTAAAGGAATGTCCTGGTTAACAGACTCCCCATTATAATTATGTTCTTGTAAATCAATGTTGCCATCTATCTGTGACTCATTACTCTACCCTTTTCTGTAATAACCATCAGAATGGTGGTTGTATGGTGAATAAATTCTCCTATTGGAATGATCCCTAAACTGTTCCTTTTTGTGCCCCAAAGGATATGCCTGTTGATAATCATAGGTCCTGTCATCTCTAGCTAATTTCCCTATTTTTCTTTTCTGATTTCTAACCATAGTATTGTCAACGTCATTTAAAACTCTAAAATAGTTACTTTTGTGTTCTCGTACTGTGAACAATAAGTCCTCACACATTTCTTTAGTAATTTTATCTATCTTGTCATTCAACTAATCAATTAATGTGTTGTTGTTATTAATCATAGCCCTCATTAAGGCTAAACCACAGTTATTTAAGATTTCAACAATTTCTTTATATAGACTAGAACCCATTACAGTGTTGTTTGGAAACTTGTTGAGCCTAAGACCTTTAGGCACATGCTTCAGTTTTATACATTCCATTAAAAACCAATTATCCAGATTTAAATTTTTGTATTTTAACATGTATTTCTTTAACAGCTTACATTTTTCAGCATAGGGAATATCCTGTTGTTTTTGTCCATATTCACGTAACTCCGAGTTACCAAAACGTTTGTTCAGCCAGTCACTGAAATTTATGTCAGGGTATTTGTCCAAATACGATGTCTCATCTTGTTTGTGTCCTAAGGCAGCTCTCTCATTCATGCTTCCTTCACCAGTGTTGTAAAAACCACACTGCTGTCTAGTGTCCATTTGAAAAGCTCTATTGGCACCACGAGTATTACCGTGCTTAACTGCAGATGGCTGTGCACATGGAATAGGAACATCCGCTTCCTGTAAATTGGAGTCCAACTGAGAAAAGGTTTGTATAATCCTAGTGAGTTCACCGATTAAGGATGTTTCATTCTTGGTAGATTGTGAGGCCCCTCGGCTATCCTGTAATTCCATTGTAGCAAATAAACCAGTAAACCAAGGTAATGGAAAAACGAAGAAATGAAAAGCACTAGTAACCCAAAAATTCTCCGTAAACAGAATCCAATAAAGGCAGACCCACAAACCAGTACTGTTGTTCTAAAATTGTTAGTTTTCGTCAAATACTACTCGTCAACAACCAAAACAATATTTGATAAGTTTATTGAGTTGACATACAATTTAGCGCTTTGATTTCCAATACAGGAAACTTCATCAGAATAAATGGCAATGTTCTAATTATATATATATAATCTGTATTTAATTAATTTGTTGCAATTAAGTCATTGTTCCATTAAAAACTGTTAAAGGTGCAGTACTTATTATGAAAAACACACAGAAAAAATTATGTCACTATCTAAAATTTATAAAAACCTTAATGTTAAAATAGAAACAACATCAAAATATTGTATAAATATGTGTTAAATAAATAAGATAATAATATTATTATAATATAGCAATAAATATATATTAACCAAAAAAGAAAGGCCTAGCGGAGTAAATGCTCAGCGGTGTAAGGCAAAAACAGAATGAACTAAAATAAAGTAAACAGCCGCTGAGCAAAACAATGAAGGGTACTAATAGTTCCAAAATCAAAAAACGTTCCAAAAGCCAGTGGTTAACAGTCCAATGAAGATGAGTAATCAAATCACTTCAAAATTCAGGTTTATTTTAACATAAAAAGGTAAGCGCTTTCGCAAACATAGCTTCTTCAGACCTTATGACAAAGTGAATTAAATAATTAGTAATTTAAATATACAAAAAGGCGCCAAAGCCACAAACATTCCTTAAAGAGACAAAACCTGTAATAAGAATACAATTAAAAAATGGTCGTGGTAATGCATACAACCTAATAAAATGCTAAAAACATGTATATCATAATGCAACTATATAAATAGTAGTGATAAAAATAAAAATGTAAAAATACAAATACTCAGTATTTGTATTTGCTTTTGTTTTTATTTCTATTTACATTTTTATTTTTGGTCCTACTAAAAAGGCATGATTATCCTGCAACGGTCCCAAAGTTATTGGGACCGGCATGGTTTCAGAATACTCGATAGGTATACCGGAAACACCTACTCCTTTAGTCACTTTATTAGAAAGTGGAATATTCATGGCTGTTCTGCTAGTTAGCATAGATGTAGTTCCTAACTATCAATCAAAAATGGATATGGTTTGTTTTTAACCAGTAACATAACATGTGGCCCGTCCTGATCAACAGGAAGGAAGGGGTACAACTGCTGTTGTTTCTGTTCAGGGAACCTTCATTGTGGTTGTTGTCGAGGGTTTGGCATCCAGTTAGAATTCCATTGTTGTGGCACCTCATTGTATGGTACAGGTTGCTCTGCCAAATATGGACACTCATTTTTCCAGTGGCCTGTCTGGCCACAATTGAAACATTCATTCTGATTACTTGGATTCTGGGTTTGGGTGGGTTGTGTGCCTTGATAGTTTTGTTTATTGTGAGTAGCTGGACTGACCTCTACCCCTCCCCCATCCCCACCCTCGTCCTCTACCTCAATGACCGGGTTGGCCCAGAGTGTTACACATTTGAATTTGTGCTTGTACTAATTTTTCCTGTAAATCCTTCTTTTCTTTAGCCAAATGGTCAGATAGGTATTGTACTTGCTGGACTAAGTCATGCAGGCCCAGACTGGCCCAATTTAAACATACCTCTTTTAATTTATCTCTCACTTGAGGGCGTAACCCATCCACAAAAGCAGCTGACAGCCCGGTCTGTGCTGGCCCTTTGGTGGGCTCTGGATATCCAGAATATGCCTCAAAGACATCAGTAAGTCGTTGTAAATATTCATCTATAGGTTTGTCTTCTCTTTGTAAGACTGATTTAATCTTAGACCAATTTGGGGTAAGTGGTACTATAACAATAATGGCATCAACAATTCATTGTCTAACCGCTTCAAAACAGTTTTCCCCTTGTGTGTTATGTTTTGGTATTGAGGTGGGGACATTAGCATGATCCCATATACGTTTCATGAGATCAGCTGGAACAGTGTATTGGAGGACAGCTTTAACTTCTATAGTAGGATTTTGTAAACATATGTGTCCTGCTAATATGCGTTGAAACTTTGCTGGGTTATTACGAATGGGTGGAAGTGATTTGGTAATAGCTTGAAAATCAACTGCCAACCACACCCTAGGTACGACGACAGTAGCAGGTTGTTCCGCATCTCTGGCATGTGCTGGATTTGGAACCTCCCTCAGTGGAAATACTCCTGCTTTGTCTGATGAGCTCATGCTCGAATCGGAAGTGAAGCTTTGATGCGATTTAACTGGATTAATGTAATCATCCTTATCCTTAACCACAATTGGGCATTGCTTATAATATTTACCCTTGTGTGAATAAACCGTTTTCCTATTTTGAGGTATTTTCGGCTGACTGGACCTAGGGTCAAAAAGCATTTGTACTTTTCTTTTGTGCTGTTTCTTAGTCTTAGAGCGGGTCACTCTAGGGGATGATTTGCCTGTATCTATTTGGTGGGGTTGTTCTATAGTCAGGCGACTAGGCTGGCCTCCTATCACCTGATCTCCCCGTCTGGGGTCCTGAATGATTTGCTCTTCCATCCGCCGGCCTTCACTCGGTATTGTAGAACTAACAGTTCCATCCTGTAGTTGTGAAGGTTGATATTGCGGTGGAGGAGCCGTAGGGGGTGGGGGGAACCATGGATTATCATCTTCAGATGATTCTGGTATCTATAGTTTATTTAATTCTTGTACTGGATATAATCCCTTAAAGTGTGGGTCTTTTAAAGGTTTACCATTAGCTATGTCTAGATTCTTAGTAGTTTGTCGCAGTTCCTTTATCTGCTCTTTTAACTTTTGTTGACTATCCTTAAGACTACTAATGACCGAATCTTTTTCTCGTTCTTTTGCCTCACACATCCAATCATTAAAAGCTGCCCAGCACAACCCTGGTATTTTTTCCTTTCTTTTTAAATTTTTTTTTGTAAATTAGTCAGAGCGTCTTTATTAAAACTACCATTTTCCGGAAAAGCAAGATCGCCGTCATCCTTAGTAAGGGCGATCCACTGATCTAAAAACATACAACTGTCCCGGGACACCTGATAAAACATATAACCAGCTGGTGTACCTTTTTCTGGCTCATTTATTTTTCCCGCACTCACTCCTATTTTCACTCAGTACCCCACTATCACTCGATGAGCTATACTTGTTAACCACAAGTTTAGCTAAGGCGTTATGAAAACGTCTTATTACTCCACTCTCATACAAGATGCTATACCTGTTTAACACAGGTCTAGCTAAGGCATTATAAAAATTTCTTATTACCCCACTCTCATACAAGAAGCTATACCTGTTTGACACAGGTCTAGCTAAGACGTTATAAAAATGTCTTTTTACCCCGCTCTCATACAATAAGCTATACTTGTTTAACACAGATCTAGCTAAGACGTTATAAAAACGTCTGTTTCCCCACTCTCATTCCTCCTTTCATACGTATGATGCCAGTTTATTCTCCGGATTAACCCCACTCTCATACTGCGTATTCAAAGCAGAAAAGAAATGCATGCCACTTACCTTAAAATGACTGAAGGAGAGAAATCATAACTTTGTCAGAAAAAAAAAATTGTTCATAAAACTTTAGAAGGCAGACAGAGACAGAAAAATTAAAGAAATACCACAGAAAAAGAAAAATCTGTTGTGGGCCCTTTTAGCAGTATTTTGTTTAGTTCTCAACTGCTGCAGCTGGCTCTTAATTCAGATTAAATGGCACCAATTGTAAAATTTCATAGTATGTTAAAAATGAAGACAGATACATTTCTTTCTCTCTTTCATTGGCTTTTATTAACTACAGTACACACGTGCGGGATCCTCATGGAAAGTACCAGGGAGACTCCCAGAACAAAGAAATAAACAAGCTTATATACTGGTGATATTGCTGACAGTGCAAAAATGTAAAACTGGACCAATTAGATTATTACACAGGGCAATTAACTAATCAAAGGTTTACCCGTAAACATAAGACAATTCACATCATCATATCTCTAAGCAAAAAGGGAAAATTTAATATACTTCCATAAAAGGCACATTTCCTGCCTTTCAGGCTGAATCTAGCTTGTTCAGTATTTTTCCATTGTTCACAGTTCAGAGTTAACAGTACTCAGTACATCTCAGTTTATACAAACTGTCACATACTCAATTCCCTTGAAACACATGCTTTGGCTGTTCATATTCTACAGTAGTGTCGGCGGAATGCAAATCACCTCATAAGCAGGTGAAATCCATGAAAATGAGGTTGATTTGTGATAAAATAAGCAGAAAGGCACCCATGTAGGTGCCGTGGTGGTGTAAGAAATGTAAGCAGATAGGATCCGTGTACCGGGCTGTAAATTTTAAACATTGTCTGTAGAAGCCCAAAAAAGGGTTGATATGTCACTGTAAGAATGCAAATGGTCAAAACTATGGCCAGTGAGTGCAAAAAACAACACAAATCATTAAAAAATATTATTTTTTTATTACATATATTATGTTTGCCAGGTGCACTGTGCCTTGCAAACATACCATAATGGAAAAAAAAAATGCAAAAAAAATGAAAATTATACATTTGCAAAAATATTGGATTATAGTGCCCAGCATGCAGAGTCTTACAATGGCAGGTGTCACTGGTTGCTAAGGAGGCAGGCCCTGGAGTAGTGAAGTATCCAGGGTATACGCAATTATGTGTATGCAAATGAGCTAGGGTTATTAAATACCAAAAAGGGCCACCATGTCCGCAGGTACAATCCATAGTAGGGCAAGAACCATGTAGGTAGTAGTAGACAAGGTGGCTGACATCAAAAGGGGGTGTGTCATTCTATGTTTAAGCAGATTGGAGCTTAGTGGCACCTATTTGCGCAAGTATGCATACACCCTTCAATCTGATTTTTCCCACATACTCTGCACCATTGGAATGCACACTTGGGAATTTTAATTGAGAAAATGATAGGGGCTGCTACTGCTGCTGTTCTGCTACATCTGTATGTGCTAGAGGCTGAGGTCAGTGATGATGGTGATGCTGACAATAGGCCCAGACTGAGAAGGAGAAGAGTGTTCAGGCCCAGGGTAACCTTCTAGGGTCTACATAAACTGGGGATTGTAGAGCACTACAGGGTGGACAGGGACATGCTACAAGAACTCACTGAGCTCTGCCGCCCTCATATCAGACCCAGGACCAACAAAGGTGAACCCATCCCAGTGGAAACAAAGGTATGTGTAGCCTTAAGAATAATAACTACAGGTACTTTTCAAAGACCTACTGGGGACATGATGGGGGTCTGACAGGCATCCACATCCAGGCTACTCCACCAGTTCCTGGATATCATGCAAACACATGCCAGGGAGCACATTTATTTACCCCACACCCCTGAGGAGAGGACCAGCAATATGCACCTCTTCTACCATGTAGCACTCTACCCAGAGGTACTGGGTGCCATGGACTGCACTCATGTGCACATCAAAGCACCACCCAGTGAGGAGGGTAGAGTCTACGTCAACTGCAAGGAGTATCACTCTATCAACTGCCAGGTCATGTCCAATGCCCAGGGCATTATCATGAATGTGTGTGCTGGCAGCCCTGGCAGTTATCACAACACCCACATCTGGCACTCTTCACATCTATAACAGACATTTGCCGGCGGGACATCCTGTATGGCCAGCTATGCACTGGAACCATGGATGATGACACTCATCAGAAATGCACACACACACACCTACTGGATGCCATAAAGAGTCACATGCACAAACTAGGAACATCATAGAGCATGTGTCTGGGCTGCTCAAGTCATGGTTCCATTGCCTCTACATATCTAGTGGAGCCCTGCAGTTCTCTCCAGCCACATGTGCACACATGTTCAAAGTATGTGCCATGCTGCACAATATGATCCTGCAGAAACAGCTGCATCAAGAACATCACAGACAGGGACACACAGCCACCCACCAGTGCCAAGGTCCCCACAGCCACAGGGGAACTCGGAGTTGGAACCCCCTGAGCCTGTCCCTGTAGGCAGACATAGGCATGCCCAGTGCACCCTGGCCTTGGTAAAGAGGCAACGCGTAGTATATGCACTGACAAACTAGGGACCTAGGGACTGACATCTCATTCCAACTCGCATACATAGTAAAAAAATATCCCAGCCACACCACACAACCTGTACCTTACCATGTCTAGGCTGTGTACTGCATGCATCCAACAGAGTCAGCCCTGAAGCACTGTTCTCTCAACTGCTGTATGCACAAGGTAAGTCACTCTTCTTTACAACAAATGAATGGGGTAGTAGACTGTGGTAGCATATGTATAGACCTGCCACATGTATGCAAGGTAATGTAGTGACCTACCGGGATAGCTGCAGACAACTGAGAACTTTGTGGGAAAACAGGAAGCCTCTATCCAATGCTAGCCACCCCATAATATGCAGTAGGCCCCAAGCCAGCAAAACCCACTGCACTATGCGAGGAAATTACATACACTGGCGTCATAGAACTGATGCTTGACTGTCAATGCTAGATTCCCCTATCCCCAACACACCCATGATCCTATACAACTGCAGTAACAGTATATTTGCAAAGTAATATCAACAGAACACACAATCCCTGGGCTGTCCCAATCAACCTGGTGACATGTACCTGTTCTCCAATATGCAGGGGTCAGTGTGCTATGTATGTCTGTGTTTGATATCATCGGGAAGTAAACTGCACTGTCTGGTGGCTGTTGTGGTTTATTAGGCTAAGTACATTACCATGGTTTATAGGGTACATGGTTTGAGACAGGCTGCACCTACTCTTTTGCATGTGAGCCACACCTATGGTAAGAGTTCTACAGACTGACCATATGTCAGTATTTGTTACTGCAAGAAAGCTGGACAAAGCCAGATACAATGGAGTGACAGGGGGCCACAGATATGGACAGTACACAACTCTGAGTAACCTAGATGGTGGCTAATAGAACAGCAGGTTATAACAAGTCAGTGTCGCAACATGATATAAAGGATGTCACATAACTGTGTCAGTACTCACAACAAGTCTGTAGGCATGATCCATACCCACAGGCAACCAGCAAAAGAAATGAAAGTGAATGAATTAAAACCACAACCAAAACCAAAAAGGTTACCTTGGAGATCCAAATAAGGGTGCCAAAACCACAATATATAAAATCCAAATGGTTTATTCAAAAAACACCAAAAGAAAGTGGATTTAAAAACAGCGAAAGAAAGTGGATTTCCACTTTCTTTTGCTGTTTTTTGAATAAACCATTTGGATTTTATATATTGTGGTCTTGGCGCCCTTATTTGGATCTCCAAGCGAACCTTTTTGGTTTTGGTCATGAGCCATACCCCACAAATGTACAGAGTTTCACAGAATGAAGACATTTATTGCTCATATATCTGTTCTGTTTGTCATAACATTGCAGTTGTATGGCAAACTATTGGCAAGTCAATAAAGGTTGCTGTGAGAAAATAATAACAGACAGTTGAGATGCAGACTCCATGCCCATCAGAAAATGTATGCTAATATGAAACCATTCTACCAACTGTATAAGTTTGTAAGAGGAATATTAAAATCTTGTTCCCACGTTTGGGCCTGTTTCTCACCATTATATATGGCCCTGTCTGGATTTTTGGATCTATGACATTGAGAGGTGTGGGCAACATGTAGCCATATAATAACAGTACAACACAAACCATCTGAGGACCAGAACAGACATATGGGGCACAATGCTGGGCAACCTGCAAAACAGGAACAATCAGAGGTGTGAAGTCCATAACCTACAACTACATAGAGCAGTAACTGTGGACAAAGCCAGGAACTGGAACAGGGCAGGACAAAAGCCCACATATAAGGGGAAGGAGGAACTACTGCCTAGACAAATGTAGAAAGTGCAGAATACAACAGTTCATACAGTAGCATGGGTTTCTTGCAGTGTATGGAGTCGGTAACCAAAATGTCTGTCAGCAGTTCTTCACATCAAGCTATAATGATCTGCCACTGACGTACGAAGAAATCACAGTGTTATGTAAAATGTACCAGACATATTACACAAAACTCTGCTCAGTCCAGATATGGATCCGATAGTATGGACAGCACACAGCCAGGAAATCCCTTAACCATTATATCGGGGACGTGCTGGACTGTTTCATCAGGTTAAGTAGACAACTGGCTGTAGCACAAAACATCCTGGACTGGAGTACAAGTAGGTCTGGCCTGGAGTCCCATTGTAAGTATTGATGGTCATACTGGGCATGCACCTACACTTAGCTAATTTTAGCCCATGTCTGAACCCACATTTGACTATAGAACTCTTGACACCTGTATATTTTTGTGCATACAGACAGCTATGTATACCTTAACTGTCTCTCCCTATCCGCATCAGACATGATTACTCTTATCTACCCGTATGTAGCACATATAAGATATATGTGGATCTGTTGACATTAATATAGATACATATATAGGTAACATATATATATATATATATATATATATCTGCAGTAAAAACCAAACGGTACTGGCAAGAGTTACCTCCAACAACATTGAAATGAACAGTAAAAAACAAAACAGGAGGTAGCAGCCACAACTATGTAGAATAACAGCTTTATTATTAAAAGAGGTGAGCGCTTTCATGGCACCAGCCACTTCATCAGACGTCTGTTTGTTTTTTACTATATATATATATATATATATATATATATATATATATATATATATATATATATATATATATATATATACACACACACACACACACACACACACACATATATATATATATATATATATATATATACCATATATAGAGAGGCAGATGGGGGAGATAGAGAGAGAGACCCAGAAAGGCATAGAGTGATGTAGTGCTGCAGCCAGTCATACACTAGCTGTAACCAGTGGTGCATGCAAATAGTACGGTGATCTCTAGTGTGTAATAGTAGGTAGGGGTTCTCATCTCACATCAGCCACCTTGTCTGTTTGTGTGTATGTTATTCATATAGCAGAACACGCATACCCACCAGGCCTCTGTCTGTGCAATGGTCCCTCACTTTATGGCCCTATAACTACTGTCCTCCACAACAGTGGCCACTTTGTCAGCAGCTACTGATGTCATACACGCCAACAGCAGTGACAGACACTACCTAAATGCATAAGCTTCATGGTGCATGTGGTGACTACATAGGATTATAGTGTATACAGCTAGATAGGTAGTGGTTCTAATCCCAGCAGCAGCAACTCAGTAAGTGTAAAGATATCCTGTTGTTGCTGTGTTTATTTCCTTGCTTATGTGTGTGTAATGTCAATATATTTTAAAGCCTGTGCCTACCTGTGAACCCCTCCATAGGCCTATTTTATAAGGCCTGCTGATGTCTTCCACCTTAGATGCACAGTTACACACTCTCCAGACACATAAGCTCTGTGGGCTCATGCAATAAGTATGTAGCACTGTAGTGTATATAGCTAGATAGATAGTGGTTCTAATCTTAACAATGGCAACTCAGTGCATGTGTGTAAGTATATCTCCCTAAAGCTGTGTGTATGTCTTGCCTATGTGTATTCAATGCCAATACATTTGAAGGTCTGTTCCACCCTGTTAATTCCCCCATTGGATTACTTTACAGGGCCTGCAGGTGTAATATACTCTCCAGGTACATAAGCTCTGTGGCACATATGATAAATACATAGCATTACAGTACATGCAATTAGGTAGGGGTTTCATCTCAAAACTGGCAACTCTGTGAGTGTATGTGTGTGTGCATACATATGCCATTACAGCAGTGCGGCTGTCTTCCCTGTGTTTATGTGCAATGGTTATACCATTTTAAGGGCCTGTGCAAATCTGTTAACCCCCCCCACCCAGTGGCAACCTTTAGTGCACCTGAAGATGTCATCCACCTGAATAGTACTGCTCAACACTACAAAAACATATAAGCTCCATGGCACGAGATATGTATACAGCACTATAGTAGGTACAGGCAAGTAGGAGTTCTACTCTCAACAAGAGCAGTTCATGATGGTGTGTGTGTGTGTGTGTGTGTGTGTGTGTGTGTGTGTGTGTGTGTGTGTGTGTGTGTGTGTGTGTGTGTGTGTGTGTATTCCCTTGCAGCAGTGTGACAGTGTTAAGTCTAGCACCTGTCCTACTGTGCAGGTTGTAGTCCATGTTTGGCCAGATGTGTCCTATGAAAACAACTAAAACAATACATAGGTGGAGTGTAGGACAGCGAACATTTCCTACATGTGTATAATAGTTGCATAAACCATTTATTTTACATCATAAACACCTGAATGTTCTGAGACAGCATAACCTAGGGAAATGCTTCAAAAATAAGATGTCATACTGGCAGACCAATAGAAGTCCTGTCCTTTGCAATTGTCATGGGTATAGTTTGTCCTGCCAACTGTGCCAACTGTCATGATGCAAGACGTGTCCAACATCAGGCATTCATTAATGTGGCAACCCTACTTTGTGTTGCCTATGTGTGTGCAATATGAATACATGTCAAGGCCCTGTGGGTAGCTGGTGCCTCTACATAACCCACATGTATCTAGGCATGAATGCTAACTGCCATCACCCACATATGGAGGTACTGACTAAGGCTGTGGTGATCATAAGTTGTGTGCTTTCCATCATTGACCCACCAAATGATGTTAACACACTGCAACATGGTCTTATATCAGGTACAGACTGTTTCCAAGGTCATGACCTCAAGTTAAATGCAAAAAACAGTACCATCATACCATATGGCAAGGACACGGCCTCACTGTTTGCTACATCATTGGTAACCTCATAAACACACAGCCAGTGTTGAGAGACCTGGGTACTTAATTTGATAACAATGTCGCATTCAACCATCATGTAGTGGCAGTGGTCAGAAAGGCCTTGTAGGTGGTAAAATTCATAGGTAAAGGGAATGCATCCCGAAAAATGGTTGACATTACTTCTGTATAGTCCTCAGCCAGTAGAACAATAATTTAGTACAATGGCCCATTTGATATGTACCTATCCAGACATCTGCAAAAACTGGAGAGGCCATGGTAATACCCACAAAGGTAATCCATGTCCTCCAACACCTGTCCCATGCAGACAGCCTCTATTAAGTAGTAGCCCACTCTGTATCAGACAGGTTGCCCACAGGTGGGCTGTGGTATGCCTATAACCCAATGTTGGACCCTGCCCTTCAACAGCTGCCCCATGTACGTGAGTCTACTTCCCCATGCATTATGAGCACAACAGACCTGAATCTGATAGATGACATTAACAAAACTTGCCAGACAGACAGGTTTGTCTCCCAGAGGCTGTCCTGTCTCAGGAATACACTTCCCATACAAGTCAAACATAGTACCATGCAGATCCTCATCAAGTGCAACCATGATGAGTGGATAGGGTAACATGAATTAGCCCCAGGGATCCCACCTGTGTCCCTCAATTACAGAGGCAAAAGGTGCTGATAAAGGAATCTGTTGGGGATAAACTAATGGCTAGGCTTATTAGGGACCCAAGGCCATAACTGTAGTAATCTTCTATGATCCTGTGAACCTATTATCCTACTGAACTTCAAGGTGACATGTATCAAGAGTAGTATGTGGTGTCCAGGGGTATGCATGCAAGATTACACTGTCTGCCCCCATTGTTCCTGATACACTGTCCTACACATACACACCTAGTTAACCCTGCACATGTACAGCCATACCTTGGTGGCATCACATTGCTGTGTTGCCACCATGACATCCTGAGCTGCTGTATTGGCAGCATTTCCCCATGTCATAGACACACAAACACACAGAACAGAAACAGAAAAGGTTTGGGAGACAATGGTCAGTCAGCAATACTAACACCAAAGCACCAACATGGAACAAAGGTACATGCACTGTGATGTGTATGCATGACACATGCCAGCTGACACCACATTACAGGGCATAACACTACTGCCCTACTAATTGTCAGTAGCTGCATTAAAGTCACCCTATGCATCAGACACATATTAGCATGTCCCTGCATTGATGGAATGGATCACAGGGATGTGGCACAGGTATCATCGCATGCACAGGGTGTGGTGTGGGGATGCCAGAGGCCTAGGCTATGCCACAAAGTTGATATTTTGTGTGTGTGTGTGTGTGTGTGTGTGTGTGTGTGTGTGTGTGTGTGTGTGTGTGTGTGCATCTGGAAGGGTGCCGGTCAGCTGTGCCATGGAGAAGAGCTGTGCGTCCTCTGGTGAACTGCATATGACAGTGATGTGTGAGTGTGTGCATGTACACAGTCAAGTCATGTGCTATCCCTACACGAGGGTATGTTGGACAGCTGTGTGCCGTACATGGCAGAATGTACAGTTCACTCTCGCTGGACATGAACACAGGAACTGGTCCCACCAGTAGTGCCACTGACACCACAATGGCCAGGGTCAGATGCAGTACTACTTGCTGATGGTTACTGGTGTCTGCTGTGTCAGCATCCCTTACGGGACCACCAAAGACCACATGCCCATGGCCTGCCATATTCTGGTGTGTACAGCACCCACCCTTTGGTACTGTTGTTGGTACTGCCACTTCGAGAGTGTGACTGTGCATGACCATGTAGGCTCTCAGCTGATGTTGTTGCTGACCTATGTCCATGTGTCTGATGCACTACTCATACCACATTTCCAGCATGGACATTGCACAGTTAAGGAGTGACAATGTCTCATCCCACCATCTATCCACTACATTGGTGAAATGACGTAGGGCATAACAAATGCCATGGATGGATTCATGGATGCCAGTCCATGATGCACCCATTCTTCTGATCATACATCTGTTGTTGCATTCAGAATGGGCCTGTGCCTCCAGGATGGACTTTAATATGCATTTGGTGACACATGCTGTGACACCTCTGACATGTACTGGATTGCAAGCAGTCCCTCCTTTGAGCACCCCTGTCAATCTGCCTGTGTGGGTCCTTGCTAGCTCTCTGGCAATGGCTACTGTTCACAGTCACAGTTGCCATAGTTGCCACACTCAGACTGTCCAATATTTGTGGCTACAGGGGACTGGGTGTGTATGGATATACTGAATGTGTGCAGGGACATTGGGGGATGAAGGGAGATGTCAACACATGGCACAAATTCAGCCCTCAACACCACCTGTGCCTCACTATGGCCACCATCATCACCAGAGTCCAATGAGATACTGACACCAGGTTGTGAGGGGGACACACTCCAAACCTCATGGTCACCTGTGAAGAAGAAGACAACATGGACTATATTACTCCTTCCTCCATTATGTCTGCTGCTCCACAAACACACACACATACAGGTGAGGTGCCACAACTGCATTATGCATACCACATCATATTACTGATCCCATTCACAACACACAAGCAGACCACAACAGACACAGACAAGACAGGCCCTTAACAAATGCAGTGCAGCTATGTCCAGTTAATATTGCTAGTACTGTACACCTATGAGATATGTGACATGACAGTGTATGTGATGGATCCTCACCTTTAGCACAGTGCACCCTTTACCACCATACTAATGCCATCCTGTATAGCAGACTGCCTAGACCATCACAAAACTATGTGTGACTATGTTACAGCTCCTGCAGATATGCTATTGTGATTACCAATGTAATGCACTGCAGTGAACCCCTCCACAACTGAACATGGAGGTATTACAATATGGCTAAGCGTAACAGTTGTGTCCATGGCAAACTGGCAGCCCTGAACCTGCCTATGGTATAGATGAGCCATGACAATACATTTGCACACTCGCTAGCTACAGGATGATGGACTCCAGCCATAATAGAGCTACCTATGGAATTGTGGGGAGAGGTACTGTCAGCAGACACAAATGTGGCTTTGCTACAGGATAATATGTGCATATTTCAACATTGAGAGTATGAACTGTGATTCTGTCCTCATGGCTGATATTCTCAATATGTGTGCACATGTGTGCTACAAACCACCCCCCCACACACACACAAATGCAGAATAACCTGACATCCGTGTACAGGAACTGTATGCAGAGGCTGCCACTATGACTGCTACATTATTAATTTCACAACATATGACAGTGATCTTTGTGAGGTGGTGGTTGTACCAAGGTTTGCCAGGAACTCCTCTTTGGTCGAGAGTTGCTGTAGTGTTGGAGGCCATCCACCAGTGCCAACACAGTCCTAAGCCACAGCTGTGGCCCTTTGCCATGCATTATTTATCATGCCTGTGGCACTGTGTTGGACTTGCTCATAGTTCCTTTCCTGTTGCCGGACATGATTCACTGATGCCATGAGTTCTGCCCACAGTGCAGTGCATTGTTGCTGATTATGGCGACTTCTCCACAGCAGGATCTGGTGATGGAGTCTCCGTCCGAGTAAGGCAGCATTTGCCACATCTGAATATGGTGGGTTCGTACATCGATACATCACACCTGAAAGACAAGAAGAGGGGAACACATCATAGGACCACATACATTGTTCCCCATTATGCACACACCATGCACATCCACATTTGCCAGCAATATCCCACGCTAACTCTCACATCATACCCTGCCATCTATCACCACAGTATCTTTGTGGCTATCAGCAACATAGTGCCAATACATCATGCATTGCCATCCTGATCTTGCTGTTTCCTGCTACTTGCTACATGTTCTCTTAGGTGTTCCACTGCATTTTACTGTTGCACCTATTACTGCTTGTTTATAGCCTGTCTTCATTGTATGAAGTAGTGTCAGCCTCCTACTCCTGTTTTAAGCACCTGAGCTTTAGGCCCACCCCTTAGATCCCACTGGCCTTTGTCCCTCAGAGTCTGGAATATATGACTGCACAATGAGCTAAGGTTCCCCTGCCAGGCTTGTTGACATGGGCATCCTGCTACAGTGTAGCAACTGCCTCATGCACACAGACAACCATCTACAAGCACCACCAAGGAATACAATTTGTGAGAGATGCAATGACATTAGTAACCTACACTCCATGCTCTCTCTCTGTCAAGGCCACATATCTGGCACTGAACAGGTTGTCATCACAATCAGCACACCTCACACACCACCCAAACCTACACAACACACACCAACATACGCATAGATCCACAACATACACATCCACTAACAAAGGAGATGTCCGAGGCAAAGAGCTACATGAACTCCACAGCCCTCCACAGCACACACAATACATAGCCACACACCTGTGTCCTACAGCCACAAAAGCATCACCATAAATAAAACATATTAGTCATAAGAGACTCCATTGTGAGACACACAGGTGTGCCTCTCACCAGGCTGTATATGTGGAAAGTCACAGTTATCTGTCGGCCAGGTGCCAGAATCTGCCATATCACATACATACTGCTGTCTATCAACAGCAGGTACTGTCATGAGTGTATTACAGTCCATGTTGTCATGCCTGACCTGACACATACCTCCCTGGACTGTATGCAGTGTGACATAATTGAGCACGCTGATTATGTGTGGCAGTCTTATGCAGCATTTCACTGTCACTCAGAGTGATACCACAATTCAGTCTGGAAATGATTTACCTTAACAACTGGCTTGTGATCCTGTGCCATTCCAGGAGGATCCAGTACCTGAGAGCCTGTGATGATATGATCAACAGACCACAACACTTTGCCAGAGATGGCCTCCATCTGTCTCAACTGGCCTTCATGTGTCTGGCAATGGTTCTTGCCACCCCATAGTGCCTTTATTAGGAGACATGGTGAGGTTAACACTGCCAACATACAACTGTGAGCACATTGAAGGCCATGCTGCTAAACCTTAGAAGTCTAAACATGAATATGCGCTCATTACAAGCATTCATAATCCTGGGAAATGCTGACAACTGTGTAGTCACAGACACATGGTTCAAAGCTGCAGAGAGCACCCCATCCTTACATGGTCACCCATCCTATCATACAGTCAGACACCAAACCGTGGGTGCTAAAGCCATGGGATGTTGGGTTTCACTATATATAAAAGACATACAGCCCTCCAGGCTGTACAGGCAATACAATGCACAGGTGACACTGCATGGGCAGTTCACCATTGCCAAGACAACTATCCACATCATAACTAACTATCGGCCCCCACATGTTACCAGGAAGCCCACTCTGTCTATATAGACCTGATCAACTGTAACATAATTTGGGTCCGTACCCTGATCATAGGCTACTTGAAGTACCCAAACATGCATTGGAAGATGTAGTCATGCCAGCACACAAATGGCCAGAGATTCATCAACAGTGGAAATGCAAACACCTGGAAGCAGCTAGGTGCTACCCCCAAATAAGGTGAAGGTCTGTTGGAGTTGATATTAGACAAAACAGGTAACCACTGCAGCATCCCAACAGTGTCATTCTCCGTGGTGAAAGCAACAATAAAGCAGTCATGTTTGCACTCACCATCTCCTACAATACTCACCTAGCTAGGATCAGACATACTCCAAAGTTGCATACAGCCTCCTGAGGGGTGGTATACACAGCTTTTCAGCTCCCACCCCCTCTGTAGGGACTGTCATCAATATCCACAAATACACAACAATGCTATATGCTCATGTATAGATGCATGGAGTCAGGTATACCTGACAGGACTACATCATCCTCTGCAAGGATACGTACACATGTCTGTTGGACATCTGCAATAAATAGTGTCTTTAACAGGGATGACATCCTGCTGTCCGAGACAAAAAAGGGGCAAGTGCCTATTTGACACGTCACCTTAGCCTGAACTAGCAATTAACATCACTGCTGGAATTCTGCAAAACAAACCTCCAGCCCACATAGGTGACATCCACTACAGACAATCATCTCCCCTTCTTCACATATGTCTGCAACATCACAGGAAGCACTCAGGTCTGCACTGTAATGGTGGTCAATGACACCAGATATATAAGTGCTGTAGATATAGCATACGTGATGCCTGACAGATTCAGTGTAGGCTTCAGCCCTGTCCCCCCATCAGAGCATCAGGGCATCCCCAGTTCCTGCCCCCTTCCCCTTATATTTAGGGAACAGGTCACCACTGGCACCTCAATGTCATGGTATACAGCCACCATGGCAGCCTATCACATCACAGGATTCATCTTACATGACCCCAAGCATGACTTTACAGCACCATAAGGCACTGTATTTAAGCAAAGCCTGAATACCACCTTTACCCGAGCTGAGAGGAAGAAATTCACTGTCACCCCTTTACACTAAGGAGGGGCATCTACCAATCTAGCACATTATAGAACCATCAACCAAAGTAGGCTGATCTGCAAGGCCATGGCACAGTTTATAGTGCATCTCATGAACAAGGACATTGGCAACCTCCACACACTCCATCATGCACAGTTAGGCTTTGTCAAGGTGGGGATTATGTCTGTTACAATTGGTTGACCTCTTTTACACAGTCACCAAAGCCATGAACTGTGGGTGACAGTGCACACTGCCTACCTAGACATGGCCAAAGACTTTGATAGTATCAATCTTTTGACCATAATAGAAATACACTCCCACTTAGGCTTCAGTCCATATGTCAGCAGATGGGTAACACATTTGTGCACTGACAAGACCCACCTAGCCCACATAGGGGAATACCCCAAGCGGTAGACCCATAACTAGTGGCATAACCTGGTGTTCTGTGTTTGGGCCTCTGTTATGTGTGATGTACTTTTCAGGGGTGCAGGGTACAGCTATTGGACTATGACCGACCATGTTAGCAGACAACTGCATGCTGGGGGCTGTCACCAGATTCCCTAGTGATGTGGACATCTGCCAAGAGGTTCTCATGCAGACACATCTCTGGTGCCAGAAACATGGCCTCAGGTAGCATACCATGACATGCAGCATCATCCTCTTTTGGGAGAGTGACATCCCCATATATTATCACAATAGTAACTACATCCTAAGCATGCAATCAGTCAAGAGGGTTATGTGCATGCAGGTTTATGGCAACATGACATTTGCCCACCATGTTGCTTCCATTGTAAGGAGAATATTCTACATGACCCACCACATACATAATTGTATGTCATCCAGGGACATGGGGGTCACAACATCCTTACAACATTAAACCTCTGCTAATTTTAAAAAAGAAAAGAAAAAGGGGATGATAGGAAAGTGGTGAAATGGGGGAAAGCAATGGGTAAAACAATGTAAAAGGCAGATAAGGTGGCAGGATGGGTGTAGGAAAGGAATATAGCTCTCTATTTCTTCTACAGCAACAGCTGTGCAGGTGTGGACAATTTGGAATTTGGAGCCTCACATCCCAGAGGGAGGGCTGTGGGTGACATAACTTTATTGATTAATTGCTATAATGATTGATTGCGGTCAGTGTAGGTGTGGGCAAAATAAAGAGCTATGTATGGGATGATATTTTTTTTGGGGACAGATGTCCACTTTTTTTAAGGAGAGCATGGAATGTTGGGAAAGGCATATAGGAATGTTTGGGGAAGTAAGTTGGGTAGGAGAGGTGGCATTTGCAAACAGATAAGACAGACAAGACAGCAGACATGGGAGGTGTATGACACATGAGGGGGTAAACATTTTGGATGGGGAGGGTTTTGTGAAATCGTAAAACCAACTGCCTCCAGATGGCAGCAGTGGGACTGAGCTCCCCACCCATGGAGAATCACCACTACTCCTTCACGGCCCTGAAGGTGGCTGTGCTGGAGGCTGGGCACTAGGGCCAGCCTGCCTCTCCAGGTGTGCCAGTCTGCTGTCAGTCTGGTGCAGTTGATTGTCCATATCACACTGGATAATCCTGTGCACCAACCCTGGGAGCTGTCTCTGGATGGCCACTCCCTCTCTGCACCAGGCCTAGGCAGGGATGGGCCCCATCCCTTGAGGTGGTTCCACCCATGGGTGGTGCAGGACCAGTGGAGGGGCAGCTCCAGGGTGAGTCCCAGATGTGCTGGGACCCGGTGCCATGGCCAGTCAAGGTGTGGTAGGTGGATCTGCAGGAACCAACCTACCCACTCATGCTATGGTGATGAGGCTTTTCCAAAGTGTATAGGTTAGGTATGTACAGCACATTTAACCATTAGGTATAACAGCATGCAAGAGTGTTCCAATTAAACCAGAATGATAATATTGTATAGCATACAGAATACAAGAATAAATGGAATAACAGTCAGTATTGTAACAGCATGCCAGTAACAGTTACAGCATAAGGCCAACAACATTCGTATTTCAACAAGGTATGTTAGTATGCAACCATTGCAATATATAATAATAATAAAACACAAAGCCCATCATTAGGCTATGAGAATAACATATGTGAAAAGAAAACAATACCTGTATTATAACAACAATTATTTGTGATGCAGAAAAGGGGTTGGGGGAGAGAGAGAGACATCCCATTAACAACAGTAGAGGCTATATTATTTGCAACAGTACTGTTCTATACTCTACAGGTCTGCCCTTGCTTTATGTATACAAGTGTCATATAGCTTCTGTTGCATGTACATACCTCTCACGCTATTCACATGTGACAGTATGGGCTAAGCTATAATACCTACTACAGGTACAAAACTACAGGAGATTATTATATGTCAGGGGAACATATATGATTACCAAAGTGTACTGTGCACTGTTGTGTGAGTGTGCTACTGACATACTTCAACTGGATGTTATATCTGTGTCCAAGGGTTTTGGCAACAGTGATCACTATCCGTGACAGCATGACACTTGAGAGACATGTATTGTGCACAGTACTGACAGTTTACACTTATCCTGCTGTCCTTGGCAGGTATGGGGTTAGACTATCAGCAGGCATTCACAGATGTATAAGGCATACAGCCGTACCTGCAATAAACTGTTTTATTTGTCTTATTAACTAGGAATAGTAGTGTACTTGTTGACAGTTTATTTAATGAAGTCTTATGACCTTGTTGAGGAATGCTGCTTACACATTAGTACATCTGGACAGGGAAATGACTATACCATTCGTACAGCTACTACAGACATTTAATTACCTGTAGGTCCTGTGGGGAGAAAATCCGTTAACAATACATAACTGTTTCTGTACATATTCAGCAGTAGTTGTCTGTTTCTATTAATATATAGTAGTACTTATCTCAGTATTTGAACCCCAGTCTGTGTGTGGCAAAATGAATAACATACATATGATATATCAAATTGAATTACTGAGCCACTGCTATGTGCCGATTGACTGATATGTGCCTAGAGCTCACCTGGTAACAAAATTTGACCTGATAATATAGGTAGAGTGTCACACAAGACTGCAGTGACAGTTGAACACACATGCATGAGATTCATGCAATGCAGAGATAGCAGATGAACTGTGTATTAATACTTGGAATGCAGGTGTACACATTTAACCCCTAGTGGATGGGAATATGTTTGATGTGTACAGATCACACTGGGGTGCTGGGTTGCCTACCTGACTCATATACAGTTGCAGATGGTATATTTGCAGTCTACAGCTATTACAGTTTCATACTTGCCTGCAGAAGTGTAACCTCATTCAGGAAGGCATGTAGTTGAAATGCAAAGGTTAACACAAGACAATCCTGAGATAAACACACTATTATACCTTAGCCATTACTATTCTAGGTTCAGATCTTAGTGCAGAACAGATATCAAAATGCATTATATCTTGTAGTATGGCTCCACATCTACACCTTAGCAAAACAGTTCTTTATCGACCAACCTTCAGTCACTTCATGGTGTTATACCTGTGTTTTCTTCACATCAGTTGTAATAATTACTTTCTTGACCAACAGCTCAAGATACACACAACATTTGGCACATGAAAGCTTTATTAGGGGTGACATGAAACAGTGATTGGTATACAGCTAATATCTTTATTGCTGAATACTTTAAATAATGCAGGCATTGAAAGACAGCTGTTATTTCACAATGTATTCCATACTAACTTTATTTCTTTAACAATTCTGACTGCAATTGTACTTTATTTCCTGAAAATTGTGAATGCAGTTGATCTAGTCCTTCCACATTATGAATGCAGTTGTACTTTATTATCAGAGCATTATTAATAATACAATATAAACTTGTTATTCCTTACCATTATTAATGCATTAGTAACATTTTTTCCTTCAGACTAGCAAGTTTTGTCCTTTCATCTATATTGAACTGTACCTGGCATTACTTACTTATATCAGTGCATGTCTATGAACACATTAATTGCAGTACACTCAAAACAGAATATACCTACTTGCAGTTACTACTGTCCTCTTTTTTAAGTGTATTAGTATATATTGCAGGATATATCTTTACTCACCACACTCTTGGCGCAACCTGGCCAGGCACCCCGCATGGGTCTCCAGGTTGTGAGCTCTCTCCTCTGCAGCTGTCGGGAGAAAAACACACCATTATGTGTACATGTCTATCAGATATTCATACTAGACTTTGGTAAATCAATGCTTCCTATACTTACAAACTTATGGGGCATTGTCATCCTGAGAATCTTGGATCCATTGGACCAAGAATTCCCCCTTTCTATGCTTCAGGTCTTCATAGTGGTGATGCATCTGCTCAACAGTGTGAGGGATACCAGTTACACTGGTGAGGTTGTGTGCCAGCCGGTCCCAGGCCTCTAATTTGTATTTGGACCCCTGGTACTAGCCCTGCAGCAGCTAGATGTCATTGTCTTTCACAAAGAGCCCAACCATGACCCTGGACTCCAACATGATCCACCAGTGTGCCGGAAGCACGAAGCCTCTCCAACTCCTGCCATAGTTCCTGCATGGGTCAAACTCCAACAGGTTCTGGCTTTATTCCCGCCTGTTCAGCTTAAATAAGGCTGTTTCCTCACCCTTTGCCACCACTGGGCCATTTTTAAAAATGCTAAATGAAGCTTAGCACTACTCAAACCCGCTGAGATCAGCCAAGCAGTGCTTTAACTATCTATGCTTAGCAATGGCCAAACCAGCTGAGCGGAGCTGCACATTGCTAAGTATGGCTAAAATGGGTCCTGTTTAAGCATTGCTTGGCTTGGCTTAACAGTGCTTAGCAGAGTTTAGCTAGGGGCAAACCAGAGTTTATTAAAAATAATAAATAAAAATATATTGATATTAATTGCTCATTAATGACACTTTATGATTATGTGTATCTATTTTACTTATATCTCCCAACCTTATGTATTCTAATTACAGTTATCTTGGAGTGTGACCTTAATGAATTGAACACTTGTGTGTAACTGGGGCTTTTCTCCTCGGTTCTCCGCTGAAAATGGGCTTCTGGCTCAGCTGGACTAACCTGGGTAACAAATGTCAATGTATACATAATTAAAAAAATATATTTTTATAACATTTTACTATCGCATGTAAAAGCTGAATGGTCTGTCTGTATATTCAAACTGTGCACTAACTGCACACAAGGCCGTGCCTCTAACCATTCAGCTACCAGGGATATGGTGACCACAGCAATACATTTCTGTATAGCTCTCAGTTATGTTTAAGCACTGCTGAGCACCACACCGCTTAAACCTACTTAGCTATGCTTAAATGTGACCTTTTACATTAAAATTGAAAGTATCAGGTTTCTATTTTTGGATGTCTGGCACATGTCCATTGCCAAGTACTGTGCAATCATAGAAAATAAAAGTAACTTTAATATTTCAGTGCCGTCCGGCACTTTAACAGTACAGGGGATGTGTTACACATCTGCGGACACTGTAACACACCCCCCTACACTCATTTTGTAACCGTGTTACTAAGCTCTCTCTTAGTAGCATGTCTTCATTAATATGCAAGGCATGCTGCCGAGGGGGAGCTGCAGACATAGCCATGGTACCCTCCGTGTAGGACTTACACTGTTCCTATACGGAGTTTATTAAATCTGAGAGTATGTCTGAACATTTGCTCTATTAGAGTTAATAATCAAAATAAATGTTCATTGCATTAACTTAGTGATGTTAATAGTCAACAGTTTTTACCAATGTTCATTACATTAATTAGATGATGTTATTAGCAAACACAATTTTTCTAAATCCTCTCACTGATCAATATCTGCGATCATGAAGTTAATACTTATTGTGAAGAAAAACAATATTTTATATTTACATCTTTAAGGGATATTGAGAAGTGCTTTGTGTCCTTACAGTAATTCTGAGTAAACATAACAAGTATCTTCAAAAAGTTAGAAGCAGCTTCTGTGATGCAACCTGGAGTGGATGGAATGGGATAGAGGGGGATTTCCCTTAATTTTTGTATACATTTTGGGAATGCTGAATATTAGAACACTACAGTTTACAGTGTGTTATTTATTGTAGCACAAAATATTTCAAAACAAAGATCACAAATTGATTTTGTTGATATTTTAGCATTCTAAAACTTGATTTCTGTTTTGAATTTTAGTCATAGGAATCCAATAAAGGGGAAACATTGTTTTATGTTTGTTTTATACCTTTACCCTTGTTTCATGTTTATGCAGACATGGAGCTAGTAGCCAAACAGAGCAGGGATACTCGGACAAGCGACTATATGTGTGAGGTGTAGATTTGTTTTCCCTGTGCAAAAATGATGCCTCTTCTAATGTTTGATGAGTTTTTCTTGCAATTGTTTTGGGTTAGTGATTATATTATATGTACAGTAAGATGTTGTAGTTAAGATGATTCAAAGACTGACGAAGCGAGGTGTCATTAGTCATAGAAATTCCATCAAATATGACAAACTAAACTAAATATTTAACTTGTAAGTATTGATACTAGGATTCTATCTGCAAATCATCACATAGCATGTCATCCAGTGTTATACTGCAGTCCCTGAACATTTTAGTTAATACTTCCAAAGAAATCTCTTTATATGTTTCATTATCATCACTTGATTTTGCTAAAATATTTTTCTCCTTCATTTCAACCATAAAAAAAACAACTGATCCTTCACTGGTTCTAGTTTTACTGACTATTTTCTTATTGTTTATGTATTCATGTATTCCATTATATTCATTCTGCTTTAGGTAAGTTTTCATAATATTCACACCTTTGCAAATCTATACTTCTCAGCTCTCCCTTCAATCACATTAGTAAATAATGCATGGGTTGGCTTGGAGGCATAAAATGGAAATGGCTATGTAAAACATCTGAAGTCCATATTTACATTTCACAGAAGTAGCTGTAAGTATTTGATTCCTTCTGACATGATATACATTTTACATAAGACAATCTCGTTTCAAGTAAACAAATTTAAGTAGGGAACAGTGGAAGGCCCACTATATTGTTGTTAATCTAGGTTAATGAATCTATACAGTGAGCAGGTTTTTATGTTTGTATACAGGGACATCATGATATTCATGTATTTCATATTCTCTCATACCCCTTCTGAAAAATATTTACAACCTCCTTTACATAAGACTATCTTCCTAGAGGTTTTATAGCTTCTGATGGGTAAGGTAAAGGCGTAATGGGCACATTAGAGGGACCTGATGTATTGCCCCTCCATTATATTAATTAACTGGCTCAGATCAGTTATATTTATTTTATTTATTTAACATTTGTTTACCAGGAAAGTCCGACTGGGACAGAGCCCGTTTTCAGCAGAAGCATCAGTCTATATTAAATTCTCGAAAGCCAACAATGTCCAATCAGACATTGTCAACACGAGAATAGCGAAACTGCAGAACATCAAACAAGTAAACGGAAATCTCCGTAAGGGGAGATTTCCATTTACTTCAATGTAGTGCAGTCTCGGAGTTGGTATATTTAAGTAGCGGGGGGTGTGGGTGGTGCAGGAGTGCTTGCCCCCCTGCCTACACCATTTAGTTTTTTTTTGTAGGTTTTTTTTTTCTGAACATTCAATGTTTTAACAGTTTGATCACTAAAGGTTGACCTTTAGTGATTCAAAATGTTAAATATTTGATGTTCTAATATAGACCCAAGGAGAAATGCTCCTGATGCACGTCTTTGGAATCTGTTTGATCTGTTTGATATCCTTTTGACTTTTCTGTATAGCAGATTCTGTATTACAACATAATTTTATTCCTGGCTATAAACAGCCTTTTTGCTTATAATTTAACACAGACCAGTTTTGAGATCCTATTGACAATGTTTTCCTCTATATTTGACTACCTGGTATAAACTTTATTTCTGTTATTAATGTAAAAGTTTTAATCTGCAGACATGTTATCACTTTTATTTTTTACTCTAGTTAAATGTGCAGCCATGAATCAATGTTTGTTTACCATGCCTGAACTTAAAGGTGGCATTCATAGTCATTATGCAAACATGTAAAGGAGATTGGTGAGCTTTGCAAATAAGCTCATAACGGACACAATTCATAGAGACCATTTACATCAGTGCACAATAGCCACAAATGTATTTATGCAACTGGACAAAAAATGGGATGAAATAAGAAATGATATAAAACAGCATATGCTAATATGTCCATGCCCCACCTGTTTGAGATTCATAGTGACAAAATGATGCATTTCCACATTTCTTGCACAAATTCTTTATAAAAGGCAGAACTGCACCTGTTCTATTCACTTTGCATTCTATGATGATGATTATTTTGCTGTTAGCCTAGCTATTTCTCAATGTGGGCTACTTGTCTTGGCTGAGCCAAACCTGATTGTGTCCAGGGGTGCTTGCTGGACAGGAAGCATAGATACAGGCAGAGAAGTAGTCATTACAATTTTGAGAATCAGGAAATCCTTGATAGATTCAGAGTGGACTGGTATAATATAAAGGGTATTAGTGAGCATGGATGACTCCACAGTGGTACTGGGAGGATGTGTGGCCTTCCTATCAGTATTTCCTGGATGTACTCTTGGTACGGGTGAATCATTACAACCATTCCAACATGTCACCTCAGAACTGAGCCTTGACTATGTTTGTCTTTTATGGGGTGGCACATTTCCCTGAGGTGCTTGTTGTGCTAGACTGCAAGCAAGTTGCAATTAGGGCCCCATCTGGTCCACAGTGGGAATGGTACTACAGTAGGAAGGGCTCCCATTCAGTTAATTGCCAGTTAGTTTCTGGTACATGGTGGTGCATCACCAATGTTTCTATCCAGCATCCTGGCAGTGTATATGATTCCCATGTCTGGCACACTAGTTCACTTTACCACCTCTTCTTGCATGAAAGGATGTCCCATGGTCAACTTGTTAGTAAGTAGAAAAAATCTTCTTTTTTATCATTTAAGTAGTTATTCATTCTAAACTGTACTGGTTTAGCAATAATACATGACTGGGTGTGAGTAGCATAGGATTTACCCAAGATTGGCAAGGTATAATCACAGGGACAAAGCCTGAGTAATTTACCAAAGCCATCTGCGGGTAAATCCTGCATTACAACACCCAGTCATGGATTATTTCTATAAGGCAAAAAATGTTTACCTTTTTTAAATGTCGTTTGAAAGGACTTTAGCATTCTTCCATCTACATCTGGTAGTCTGGGGCACTAATGGTAAATACTGAAATACTGTGCATGTTCTATAACTGGAATGTTTTATAAAAATATATGTGTATGTATATATGTCTCTATTGTATTTTTTTTTGTGCCACGAGCACCTACATGTCCATGTGTTTGCTGCTTTCAGGCATTTAAATGAAGAATTAATTTAGTAAATATTCTCTTAATAAAGAAATAAGAGGTAGTCACATTTGTTGTGGAGCTGCTTGAGTGAGCAATCCCAGCATCAAGTTTGTGATTTTCTTTTTTATTTGTAAAAGTTTATTTTTTACATTTTAAATTCTCCACTAGCAGCATGGAAGAAGTGAACCAATGAAACTTCTTTCTGTTGGCATTGGTTGTTTTTACAGTGAGCATGCTGATTGATTTGTTCAGTCAATGTTCATGCTTTTGAATGCTGAAATTGTTTTATTGTATAAGTAATTATGAATCAGATATTCTTTGCCCCCATGCCCTGACTTTCTCTCTGTTTCGTTTCTTTTTTTTATGTGATGTTGGATATTCATGGAATGGCTTCTGACACTACTGAGACTGCAGAAGGTTATTAGCCCTGTCCCAGACATGTATTGTCAGTGTGAGAGTATTTGGAATGTTAAATGGTAGATTTAGATGTCTGGAGGAGTGTGGGGGTGCCCTTTACTATGAACCAGCTACTGCCTGCAGGAGTTTTACTGCATGTTTGTGTTTGACATAACATGGCCATACTTGAGTCTGGTGGTGTATTGTCCCGCATTGTCACTGCAGCTCTAAGTTCCAGTAATAGAATAACTAATGATCACCAGCTGGCAGCAGTAGTGAGGGACTCCATGTGGTAGGCTCATGTATGGCATTTGGCTGCAAAGAGGTGGCATCTAGTCCAGAAATATGAACCATGGCATTCAGGTTAGTGTTGCCTTTATTGTAAAAAAACACATGCATGCAGTACTATGTGTGGGCTATGCTTTGTGGTGCATGCTCTACTGTCACTGTTCATCAGACATTTCTTCTCATCTTTAAATATTTTCTTTTTTATTTTAAAACATGTATTCATATCGTTGGTAAAAACTCATGCCCAGGTGCTGACTGACACCTATTCAGTGGTGTTATAAGGTATGATTTAAGGAATGGAAAATGTTTCACATGCATTTTTAGTATTATGAAATGTTTCCTCAGTTTTACTCATAAGTGTTGCTGGTTCAACCAGTGCCCTAGGATAGGACTGTGACCACTGCAACCACCCCCAATAAAAAAAAACGAAAAAAAAAAAAAAAAAAACACTTCACTGCAATAAGCTGATTGGTACATTGTAAGTGATTAGCTTATTACAACTAGATCTGCAATCCCCCCAGCTCTTCCCTCCTGCCCCAATCATTCAGGTCCCATTTCTGTGCCCTACCCTAACCCTCCTTCTACATATTTTATTAAAAAATAAACATTTATTTTTTAAACTGTAGCAAAGAGTTGCTACAGTTCATACCCTTCCTGCACAGAGTACTATGGTACTCATGTTTTAGTTAAAAAAAATTGTCCTGCATGGGGTACTATTTATTTTATTTTATTTTATTTATTTTATTTTACATTTGTTGACCGGGCTAGTCTAGCTGGACATATATCCGTTTACAGTAGAGGCCTGGGGAGAAAAGCTCCAGAACAGGCAAGCAACAATTATATATCACAAAAAATTAATATGCGCAAAAATATACAAGTTGAAAAAGAGAAATTGCAAAAAAATCTAAAATACATTAAAAGTAGAAATAAAAAAAGAGAATAAAAAAGAGAATAAATAAAAGCATGGTACTATAGTTAGACTAATAAAACAGAAGGAAACAATGTAGGAATAAGTTACAAAAAGATTATTAGTAAGGCATAGTTCTATGATGTGACTCTCAACTATTGAAAGTGTAGGAGCTTAGTAAGGAAGGGGAGGAAGATTAGGTGAATGGAGACATGTTTTCAGTCGGGGTTAGTACAAGGACATAACCATTGAGTTTTAAGATGTTCTTTGATATGTTTTTTGAAAAGAGTAGTAGAGTCTTGATTAGTTAATTCTTGAGGGAGTTGATTCCAGTTTTTACCTATGGAATTTGAAAATAATGCGTCACCAGCTTTGTTGTGCGATTTAGTAACAGATACTAGTAGTTTATTGGCAGAGCGAAGTGTGGCTAGGTTTTTATAAGGTGAAATTAGTTTTGTCAGGCTAGGAGTATCATCAGGGTAGTAAAGTGTCTTATGAATGATGAGTAATTGTTGGTAGAGTAAGTGGTTATTTAGCTCTAGCCAATTTAGTTGTTTGAGGTTGAGACAGTGGTGAGTTCTGAGGGGAGTAGCAGTAATGAATCTTGCTATACTATTATAGCAGGTAGAGAGTTTGGAAATGTTGTTTTTAGATAAGTTAGTGTATAAAGCTGAGGCATAAAAAAGGGTGGAGATCAGGTGGGTTTGAGCAATGGTTTTTCTTGCTACTGGGGTAAGGAAGGGTTTAATTCTGTAGAGCAGCCCAACTTTTTTATTTACAGCTTTAATAGTAGAGTTAATATGGTCATCAAAGTTAAGACGGTTGTCAATGGTTACACCTAACAGTCGAGTGGTCATATCAGGGTTAATACAGGTAGAATTATTTGAGGAGATAGTGAAAAATGGTGTGGGAGATTTATTGGTAGGAGTAAAGAGAAGAAGCTTAGTTTTTTGGGGGTTAAGGAGGAGGCAGTGTTGCATAAACCATTTTTCAATGTTTTGGAAAACTGTTTGGGTAATGGACTGAATGGAGGAAACATTTTTAGCAGTGCAGATCAAAGTAGAGTCGTCAGCATATTGAATACAAGTAGCTTGTGGCACATTAAAGTGTAGGTCATTAATAAATAATGAGAAAAGAAGGGGACCTAAGATTGATCCTTGTGGAACATCAATATTTACTGGGGTTAAGGATGATAGGTTGTTATCCCAAAGCACTGCTTGTTGCCTGTTATTGAGATAGCTCGTAAACCACTGTAGAGAGTGTGAGCTAAGAGAAAAGAGGTTGAGTTTGTGAAGAAGTATATTATGGTTAACCATATCAAAGGCTTTTGATAGGTCTATGAATAGAGCGGAGGAGAAACGATTATTGTTTTGATTATTATTTATGGAGTCAGAGAAGGAAAGGAGGGCAGTTGTAGTGCTATGGAAAGGCCTGAAACCATGTTGACAGTCAGCTAGAAGTTTGTTTTGAAGAAAGTAGTTGAGAAATTGTTTGTGTATGCATCTTTCCATAATTTTAGCTAATGGGGAGAGTAAAGCAATAGGGTGAAAGTTGGAGAGCTCAGTAGAAGAGCCCCCTTTATGTAGAAGAATTATATGAGATATTTTCCATATGGTGGGGATCACTCCTTCAGAGATAGTCCTATTAATCAGTATGGATACGGGGTGATTAATAGCTTTTGCAGCAATTTGTAAGTATTCAGATGGGAGTTGGTCAGCAGAAGGGGTACATGGTTTGAGTTTGTTGAGAAGCTTATAAATAATAGATGAAGTGACAGGTTGAATCTGAAAGGCATTAGAAGAGTCTTCAGATATATTTGGTGAGAATGCAGAAGCTGTGGGTAATGAATTAGCTAGAGTTTGAATGGCTTCTGTAAAGTACTTATTAAAGGCATCTGGGATCAGTGTCGAATTGTTAAGGTTAAAGCCTGAAAGGATAGGAGTAGGTGAATGCCCTGGTTTCAGAAGTTTATTAACACCTGACCAGAACTTTTGAGGGGTTTTTTGACTAGTTTGTTGAAGATAAAGATAAAATTCTTTTTTATCTCTAAGAGTATCTTTCTTGGTGGCATTTCTTAATTGTTTGAAGAGGAGGTGATCTGATGGATGTTTGGTAGCTCTCCATTTAGCCCATATTTTATTTCTGAGGATCATTTTTTCTTTAGTTTGCTTAGTTAGCCATGGGGCAGTCCTGGCTCTTATCCTAGTAGAGCATAAAGGAGCATGATAATCAAGGATTTGCAGAAAGTTTGAGTTAAAATAGTTAACCACTTCATTAAGTTCAAGATGTGTCAATGGCGACCAGTCACATGCCTGCAATTCAGTAAGGAAGTTATCAGGGTTGAAAAATCTTTTTGAGCGGGATGTCCTAAGTTTATGAGCATTTGGAATATTTATTTTTTTCCTAATGACATATGTAAGTATATGATCACTAATACTATCAGGAAGGGTTCCTGGGGTATAGTTGCTTGGGTGGTTATTAATAAGGGTCCAGTCCCAAATTGTTTCTTTCTTATTTGGTTTATGGATTCTAGTTGGTGTTGATATTAATTGAGAGAAACCATACAGATTAATGTGGTTAGTGGGCTGCTGGGATGAACAGGTTGTCCAGTCAATGTTGAAGTCCCCAAGTATAATGGTTTCTTGGGGTAGTTGATTAGAAAGGGAACTATGTAAGTCTTCTAGATTCTGAATATTGTTGCCAGGGGGAAGATACATGCAAATTAGATAGATTGATTTGTTATTGTTAATCTGAAGTTTGGTTACTAATATTTCAGCTTTGAGGTCTGTTAATGGAAGTTCATTATAAAGGGTAACTTGGAGGTTAGATTTGTAGATGATGGCTATACCGCCACCTTTTTTCTGTGTGCGGTCATATCTAAGTATGTTGTAGCCAGGAGGAGTAATTTCCTGGTCTTGAGTAGAGGGTTTTAGCCATGTTTCTGTTAGACATAAAATATCAAATGAGTGCAAGTTAAGGAGTGCATGGAGGTGGTGAATTTTGTTATTGACACTTCTAATATTAAGGTGGGCTATTAGAAGGGAGTTGGCTGCTTTAGTACATGATGAATGTAAAGGTAAAGGATTATTATTTGGATTATATTCAAACGTGGTAGAGGGACCGGGATTAGGATGAATATCACCATGGAGGAGGAGGTGGTGATGGGAATAAGATAGTAATCTGAGGATTTTAAGCGAGATATCAAGGATCTTTTTGTTTAAGTAGAATGTCATATGAGTTATTCTATGGTATTTTGGTCCTAGATAGTTGGAGGAACAGGTTATGTTACTATGATTAAGGGTGATGAGGAAAGAGGAAGGAAGAGTTTGTTGTAGATGAAGGTTTTGCTCATTTAAAGTGATGTTTTCCACAAAGGTGACGTAGTAAGATATAGAAAGAAAGGCTGTAGCAGTAGTAAAAAGAAGGATATGTATGAGAAAAGCATTACGTCTTGGAGACATGGTAGTGACAAGTAAAGCTGACAAGTAAATGTAGCTTATAAAAGATGGTCAGTGTAAGAGTAAGTAGATCAGTGCAAATTTGTACAATAGGGTTTAAGGGAAATAAGAAAAAGAAGTTGAGGTAGGAGATAGTTAGAGGTAGTCAAAATAAGAGGTAGATGCTAGATAGATAGTAAGTAAAAGGTACAGTGAGGCAAGGTAAAAATGAAAAATAGAGGAGGATGTAAGAAATAAAGTTAAATAGGAGTTAAAGGAGATAAGAATAAAATAGTTTTAGATTTGGAGGGGAGAGATGGGTGGATCAGGAGGAGGGGAGGGAAAGAAAGAGAGATTAAATCCTAGGGGAGAGGTCTAGTGGTAAGATGGTTGGAGATAGGTTAGAAGGATAAGGGGGAGTGTCTAGTGAGGTATAAGTTAAGGACCCCTGGGGGTGGGTGGGAATTGGGGGTAGGGAGGGGAGCGTAGCGGGGTACACACAATTAGGGCGAGAGCAGTGGAAGAGAAAACAATCAGAAAGTAGTTAGCCAAGGGCAGTAGGCTAGATACAAGAAGTTAGCTAGGGTAACCAGAGGATAGGGAAAAAGTAAAAGGAATAATTGAAGTTAAAGAGTAAGAGTCTCGGGATAGGTTCAAGGAAGGCTTAGAAGAAGTAGAGTTGGTGAAGGTGAGCTCAGAGACAGATTAATAGAACAAAAGTAGGCAGGACTCAGAAGGGAAGAACAACAAAGAAGAAAAAATGGTCAAGAAGAGACACATAAAACAGTTAGCATAGAAAGTAGGAAGAGAAACTAGAATGTCTTCAGGGGGAGAGATAGTACTGTAGGTGGGGGATGGGGGATGTCAAGTACTGGAAACACGAGAAGTCTGAGGGCTAGTACAGTAAAGGTAGGGGTCTCCAGAAACAAGGAGACAGACTAAGGGGTATAGCAATATAGTAGACGGGGGGGGTTGGCTGCTGGCAGAGACAGGCAGTAATCTAGTACATGTACGAAGTGAGGAGAACAAATAATAACAAAAGTGATGCTCTTGATAAAAATTAATAATACAGAGACATACAGTATAGATTACTGTGGTTTTGACCACAGTATAGCATTTAAGTTTTAGTTAAAAACATTTTCTTTTAAACTGTAGCAAATTGCTTGCTACGTGCGGCAAGTAGTTGCTGCAGTTTAGAGAACACATGGAATGCTACAGTGCTCAGGCTTGACCGCAAATGCAATACCATCTTTTAAATGTCAGGAATGCATTAAAGAGAGATTGGGATCAACTAATCAGATGCTCCAAATACTTTGCACCCATGGCAGTTGCCCCTTTCACCCCACCCTAACTACATTGCTGGTTTTGCTGTTATATATTCAGAATTACTTATTAGTTCTTTCTTAAGTTACTGTACATCATGTTTTTTCATTTTTGCATACACAAGTTGTGTTCTCAGAGACATATAATTCATCATTTGTGCCATGATGAGGGTGATGCAGCAACATTGCTAGTTTACATGGCAGGATAATCATGCAGTCATTTGTTTTTACTTTTTAAGTTGTATGTTATGGATATTTATCAACTGTAAAACTACTGAATTCAAAGTTATGATAATGGTATTCCATTATTGTTATAAATCAGTGCAATTTGAATGTCATGGCATACTGAATTCTTTACAGATATTTACTTTATTTGCAAGTAATATCATCAATGAAGTAAAATGCATGCAGATGCTAATCTTAGTAATGTATTACAGTCTGCACTCATGTATTTTGCAATTGTTTTTAATTTATGCATATCTGTGTACAAAACCAGATTACATATAAGACAGCGAGAGGGGGGAAAATGCTGCAGCTGTCTGTATAAGAGAATAAGGGGGTGGTTGATAGAATTCCATGCTGCATATCTCTCAGTTACCATTTAGAGAAGCAGCACTATGACTTCTAGCTGTTGCTAACATGCTACCGAGGTGAGCTAAACATTAAAACTGCCTAGACTGGTAAGCAAGGATCTACAGTGACTTGACAACAGTTATCCGCAAACGTTTCTGGAATGAACATAACATATAAGTTGATTCTGCAGGTGTAAATGTCATGACTGGAAATTCTTCAGTATATGATCGTTTTGTCACTGCCTGTATAAAATTAAAAGTTCCTGGAAGAACACAGTTGTGGTATAATAGTAACTTGTGTGCAAGGAAATTAGTCTGATAATTAGTATTTGCACGAAAGGTGCCAGAATAGCTCTGAGAATGAGTCCAAGGCAGGACAACTTTATAAAAAGGTAAATTATGTCCATTAGTCTTTCAAAACCTGATAAAGTATGCAAGGTTATGGGAAGAAAGAGGGAAAAGGAAATTGACATAACAACTACTGTAAAGACTATGATAAGATTTGATTGCATGGAAAGCACTAGAAAAGGAGTTGTCAATCAATCAGATAGTGATGTTAGGCTGAAGCCAACTGCCAGATGTAGTACATATTTCCCTTAAGCATGTAATTTGATTATAAGTAAAAGGGACATGCTTATCATTCAAGTTTTGTTCAGAGTGATAGAAGACTGTCATGTTGAGAAATAGAAATAAAACTGACAGCATGTGCCGCTGTCATAACAGTCCCAGTCATGTTAAATTTTATTCAAAAGGACATCTCGTTTAAGTTTGCTATATTTTTTCACTTCTATTGCTGTGTCTGAGAGGAATGAAAGGGAGGTGGGCAATCACAGCTGTCATATTTCAGTGACAGTTCTTCTGCTAGGAAATAAACAAGTTAGTATACCAGACATGGCTACATTATAAGACCTGTGTGCCTATCATTACCTTAGTACATATAAATGTCTTTGCTATGCTGCTCTCAAATATTTGTTTTAATAAAAAGTTTTAATAAAGGTATTCATTCTATTGACTGCTGTAGACGAATACTGTAGCTGCTGGCATCACTCATTTCTTATCTCCATCCTCCACAGATGTCATTTTTTGTCCAGACCTGAAAGTATGCCATTTGGGTAAGAGTTGTACTGATCCAGAAAAGTAACTATACAGCTCATAAATATGTGGAAGACCTATCACAGTAATATTTACTGGTATATTTCGGAAGGAAATGAAATGAAAAACTAAACCAGAGTTCTATCTTTAGCATAAATGTAACAACACCGAAGAAAGGTTGATGGTATATTCCAGGTAGTGCATCACTCGCTGTGGAGATTTATGCTTTAGTGTTTTTATTAACCTTATCAGCACAACATAAGTCATAGCTCTCAATGGCTTAGATTTTCACAGAATGATCAGATTTTTGCTTCATATTTTTGGTCTGTTCCTGATTTGGTCAACCCAGTGGTTTGTCTGTGTGACCTTTATACCCTTTGGTTTGGATGTTCGTTTGAATATTTTTTTGCAGACACTTAATGTTTATGGGGATCAGCTGTATTTCTGAAGTATAGCCAGATTAACTATCCACTCATGCTGTGCTGATGAGGTCAATAAAAAGGCTGAAACATGCATGTCCACAGTTAGTGGGGTTTGGATTTATTGGACTGAATGTAACCAGAAAGAATTAAAAAGTAAAAAAGTCATGGACATTCAGAAACTATGTACCTGAAACACTTGATACCCTTAAAGGGTTAGTTGCATATATCCCATTCCATTACAGGAGTTTTAACATATCAGACAGTGAAAACTCTAGCGTGGTTGTTTTTATCTTGCAGTTTTTAATGCATGGTGTGTGTGTGTGTGTGTGTGTGTGTGTGTGTGTGTGTGTGTGTGTGTGTGTGTGTGTGTGTGTGTGTGTGTGTTTACCTACAAACAAGACCCTGCAAAGCTAGAGTCTTCACTGTGTAATACCTTAAAAACTCCTGTAGTAGAGGGCCATAGGATATATACAACACTGGCATGCCCTTAAGGACTCATTTGCATATATCCCATGGACCTCCACTACAGGAAACTAAAAGAATTACATAGTGAAGATTCATGCTTTGCAGAGTCTTTCTTGTATTTTTTAGCAAATGGTTTGTCTGACCTTTTACCATATTTTAT